>NC_137677.1:64142579-64150079 GCF_963989245.1 Nansenia antarctica
GCGCAGGAGGTAGAGGAGTCTACCTCCACCAGCCTCCACTGTACTGTAGGTTATTCTCATTATTTTTGAAACCAACTAGTTACATGTACTGCAGGAAGGTGTGCACAGATGACTGACAGATCAGGAGAGAAACAGAAGGAAATGTGACAGGGTCTGGTGAAAAACTCGGGCATGGTAATTTTTCTGTTTTTTCCAGATGATGAAACTGCAGATTGTAAGCTTTCAAATGATGTGTCATACACTGAAAATATACACTGAAGATATGCTTATTTGAATGTTGGTGCACCTCAAACCAAATAGCAGAGAAACGCACTGGTAATCAAAACACACACAAAATAGCTGCTAGTAGGCTAGCGCTAAAAAAGAACATCGCTACAAACATCTAACTGCATGTTTAGCACATCACAACATGCTGATAGAACATGAACATCCTAAAAACACACAACTACACATAATTGGATGATCACACAGTCCTTGCTTTTGAACACGTCCTAAAACTTTTGTTTACAAGCCATGTATCACTTACCCAGTAGCCTAGGGCAGACGAGACTGCGAATCCAATTCACAAGTATTTAGTGATCCTGTTGTTTATCGAGTGGGCTCTTCAACACTTAGATTTTCATAATATGTGACTCGGTCTGGTGAAAGGTGTACCAAGTCAACAGCCGATTTAATGTTCGAAAAATGTAAATACATTTCAGCGTTGTTGAAAATCGATGACACACTAGCTAGTCAACTAACACAGCTTGTTTTGTGAGCCTGCTAACAATGTAAAGTAGTGTTCTAGTTAACTAAGTAGCAGTGGGGGGATTACTCACCGAATCCATTGCGTTGCAGAAATGTAGCTTGACTAGTGAGTTTGTGTTGTGATTTTCAACAACGTTGAAATGTATTTCCGTGGTTTCAAAATAAAAGTCCGAACATTTTGATCGGTTGCCGACTTGTTACCCCTTTCACCAGACCGCGTCACATATACAAAAAAACATAAAACACTTTTTTTTCCCTTCTTTTTTTTGCTCATTTGCGCGACTTGAGGTTTGCCGACATGTGGCCCCTTTTCAACCAGACCGTGTCACAAATAGAATGACACGTGTAATGATGACAGACCAAACACTGGGAGAGACAAAGAGAGTCATCGAGGGATAGAATGGCACGGGGTGGTACTTGATACATGGTACACATCCGCTAGACAGAGACTGAGAGGCAGAGTGACGGCCACCACAAAGGACAGTCGTTGGAGCATTGACGTAACTGCTCGCTTTCTTTGTCGTGTGTCCTGACCCCTGGTGCCATGTGACGTTGGAGGGGTGGGGGGGTGCGGGGGTGGCGTGTTAGGTAATGGTGGTGATCCAGTATACCAGCGTGGGCAGCGATGGCACCTCGGGACAAATGGCCTGAGTCTAACCTGGTGACATAACCGCTGGCGTCGGCACGATGACGAGTGTCCTCCGGCTGTGCGCTGGTACGGAAACTGATAGGGCTCAATTAGTGCCACCATGACAGCGGGACATGTCACCCACACCAGGGTGTGTTTGTCTCTTCTATTGTCCCTCCTCTCTCTCTCTCTCTCTCTCTCTCTCTCTGGTATCTCTCTCTCTCTCTCTCTCTCTCTCTGGTTTGTTCCCTCTGATGAACAAACGGTCTCTCTCTATCTTCCGGGTATCTCTTTCTCTCTCTCTCTCTTTCTCTCTCTCTCTCTCTCTCTCTCTCTCTTTCTCTGGTGTATGTTCCCTCTGGTGAACACACAGTCTGTCTCTCCATCTTCCTGCTATCTCTCTCTCTCTCTCTCTTTCTCTCTGAAGTATGGAAGTCATACAGTAGTTTGTCTTGTGTTTTAAAGAGAGTATGAAGATGTGTAAGGGTCACCAAGGTTGTGTGTGTGTGTGTGTGTGTGTGTGTGTGTGTGTGTGTGTGTGTGTGCGTGTGTGTGTGTGTGTGTGTGTGTGTGTGTGTGTGAGAGAGGGGGTGTATGTAGGTCATGTTTGAATAAGAGTATGTGGTTATAAGCTTGTCTAGTGTGTGCTTATGAGGGTGAGGGTTGAGGCTAGTGGGTTTCCCATAGTATGCAGAGAGAGAGGAGGAAGAGGAGGAAGAGGAGGAAGAGGAATGTAGACAGAGGTAGAAGAGCCTCTGATGTGGATGACATTACTGGAAAAGAGGATATGTCGCGTTTGCTCACAACAAGACTAAGAGGCAGATGGGATCTGGATTACTGAAGGCCATGGGTCGTATTCTACATTAGCTCACACGGAAATCAACATGTTATTGTAATTTCATCTAACTGCACTATAACTACATGAGTTCATAACTTCAACCTCATGTTACCCCTGTAGCAGGTCAGTGGAGCTGAGTACCGTGGTGCTAGATCAGGCTCTCAAACATGATGGTCTTTAAATGTGGGTCAAGCATACATACACTACTTATATTGGGTCAAGCATACATACAGTACTTATATTGGGTCCAGCATTCATACAGTACTTATATTGGGTCCAGCATACATACAGTACTTATATTGGGTCAAGTGTATACAGTACTTATATTGGGTCAAGCATACATACAGTACTTATATTGGGTCAAGCATACATACAGTACTTATATTGGGTCAAGCGTACATACAGTACTTATATTGGGTCCAGCATACATACAGTACTTGAACATGTGTGAGTTTGATGCATGTTGTGATACACATTCTGTGGTGGTGAATGGAGTACTACTTGAGAACAGCTGCTTGTCAGAGAGAACAGGACAGAACAGGGCAGGACAAATCTGTCTGTTTGGGGGGGCTGTAGAGACCAGAGCAGATATGATGAGCTAGTGATTAAAGTGGCTTAACTAGTGAGTCACTCAAAGTCAATGTCAACCCTCCCCCTCTCACTCCATCCTGGTTAAATAACCAAATAATTAAAAGGCCAGGGGGAGGAGGAAAGACGAAGGGATGAGGAGGGGAGGAGGGAGGAGAGGAGATGGAGGGATGAGAGGGGAGGAGGGAGGAGAGGAGATGGAGGGATGAGAGGGGAGGAGAGAGGAGAGGAGCATGGAGGGATGAGAGGGGAGGAGGGAGGAGAGGAGATGGAGGGATGAGAGGGGAGGAGGGAGGAGAGGAGATGGAGGGATGAGAGGGGAGGAGAGAGGAGAGGAGATGGAGGGATGAGAGGGGAGGAGGGAGGAGAGGAGATGGAGGGATGAGAGGGGAGGAGGGAGGAGAGGAGATGGAGGGATGAGAGGGGAGGAGAGAGGAGAGGAGATGAGGGATGAGAGGAGGGGAGGGAGGAGAGGAGATGGAGGGATGAGAGGGGAGGAGGGAGGAGAGGAGATGGAGGGATGAGAGGGGAGGAGGGAGGAGAGGAGATGGAGGGATGAGAGGGGAGGAGGGAGGAGAGGAGATGGAGGGATGAGAGGGGAGGAGGGAGGAGAGGAGATGGAGGGATGAGAGGAGGGGAGGGAGGGAGGAGATGGAGGGATGAGAGGGGAGGAGGGAGGAGAGGAGATGGAGGGATGAGAGGAGGGGAGGAGGGAGGAGATGGAGGGATGAGAGGGGAGGAGAGAGGAGAGGAGATGGAGGGATGAGAGGGGAGGAGAGAGGAGAGGAGATGGAGGGATGAGAGGGGAGGAGGGAGGAGAGGAGATGGAGGGATGAGAGGGGAGGAGGGAGGAGAGGAGATGGAGGGATGAGAGGGGAGGAGAGAGGAGAGGAGATGGAGGGATGAGAGGGGAGGAGGGAGGAGAGGAGATGGAGGGATGAGAGGGGAGGAGGGAGGAGAGGAGATGGAGGGATGAGAGGAGGGGAGGAGGGAGGAGAGGAGATGGAGGGATGAGAGGAGGGGAGGAGGGAGGAGAGGAGATGGAGGGATGAGAGGGGAGGAGGGAGGAGAGGAGATGGAGGGATGAGAGGAGGGGAGGAGGGAGGAGATGGAGGGATGAGAGGGGAGGAGGGAGGAGAGGAGATGGAGGGATGAGAGGAGGGGAGGAGGGAGGAGAGGAGATGGAGGGATGAGAGGAGGGGAGGAGGGAGGAGAGGAGATGGAGGGATGAGAGGAGGGGAGGAGGGAGGAGAGGAGATGGAGGGATGAGAGGAGGGGAGGAGGGAGGAGAGGAGATGGAGGGATGAGAGGGGAGGAGAGAGGAGAGGAGATGGAGGGATGAGAGGGGAGGAGAGAGGAGAGGAGATGGAGGGATGAGAGGGGAGGAGAGAGGAGAGGAGATGGAGGGATGAGAGGGGAGGAGAGAGGAGAGGAGATGGAGGGATGAGAGGGGAGGAGAGAGGAGAGGAGATGGAGGGATGAGAGGGGAGGAGAGAGGAGAGGAGATGGAGGGATGAGAGGGGAGGAGAGAGGAGAGGAGATGGAGGGATGAGAGGGGAGGAGAGAGGAGAGGAGATGGAGGGATGAGAGGGGAGGAGAGAGGAGAGGAGATGGAGGGATGAGAGGAGAGGAGGGAGGAGAGGAGATGGAGGGATGAGAGGAGGGGAGGAGGGAGGAGATGGAGGGATGAGAGGGGAGGAGGGAGGAGATGGAGGGATGAGAGGAGAGGAGGGAGGAGAGGAGATGGAGGGATGAGAGGGGAGGAGAGAGGAGAGGAGATGGTGGGGAAATATTGACTCATATGCAGCAGTTGTTGTGTTTTTTATCAGGGCTCATTTAAGATGAATCAGGAAAGAGAAGGAAAGACAGAACAAGCAAGTCTAAAGAGCAAGGACAAGTTCTCTCTGTACACAGCTCCCAAATGACACTGCAACCTCAAACCCTCTTTTTTCGGATTACGGCCGATATCCTGAGTAAAAATGACCCTTCAACTCAGAATACTCTACTACAGCGTGATTTGTTCTTGTTGCTTTTTTGTAAACAGTCTGAAAATGCATTATGCATATCATGGAAACGCTTGACACAGGAATGGGCAGTGATGTATGTAGCCTCCCTCTCCTGCTAGTCACCTCTGCTCTGCGGTGCTCAGATGGAGGAATGGGCAGTGATGTAAGTAGCCTGCGTCAGAGACTCTTTCTAACGTCACAACGTTACTCAAAACTCCCAATGGATTATTTCTCATTGCGTCAACGAGTATTATTACGGTAGGCTACAGATGGCCGATTTTGACCCAATTTTTTAAAGAATTTAAAATGCTAAATGGGGTCATAGGTTGACTGAACTTCCTAACCATTAATCGGTTAAAAAGTCTTGACACTCGCACAATGACATATCATGTTAACAGTTTACTGTCAGGACATCTGTAACTTGTTTGACCTACTTAACTATGTAAGCTTGAAGAGGTTTTTGATGCCGAAAGTCACTAAACTAAACAGGTATAATAGATTACTTTGTTTAGCACAATGCATTAGCGAAATACATGACCCGATGAAATAAGAGTAATACTAAATCTCATATTCTGTACACATCTCAAATATAGAGTGAATCTGATCAAAATGAATGTGATTACCAGGGTGCGAAATAAGGGGGAGCTCGGGGAGCTATAGCTCCCCTAGTGGTGACATGAGCTCCCCTGGAAACATGGTTTGTGAAATTTTGGGGGAGCTCTAAAATATTCCAAATTGCGATGGATTTATTCCAAGTTGTGACGGATTTTACCTGGTGTAATATGATTTGTAGAGGCATACAATCTATTTTGATGTTGGTATTAGGTATATAAATGATATATAATAGGTAAGCAATAACCATCTTGTTAGTGTAAACACACAAACAAGCACAGATATGTACAGTCAAAATAACATTTTGTGAGTAAACACATTTCTAAATAATCCCTATTCAATGTGACTTACCAGTGTACTGGGTGGATGGGGATGAAAGGTAACTGTCCAGATGTAATTTTGTCCAAAACATCTTGGTGCTGTGTGAATGAATGAGCATACATTTAATGTATTAGTAATGAAACAATCAATATGAACATTTAAAAATAACAATGATGTAATTGTGGCTCATACTTGCAGTAGCCTGAGGTAGAGGTGGTCCTCACGGAGGAGGTAGAGGTGGTCCTCACGGAGGATGTGGTAGAGGTGGTCCTCTCTGAGGATGTGGTAGAGGTGGTCCTCACGGAGGATGTGGTAGAGGTGGTCCTCACGGAGGATGTAGCAGGGCTGGACAGGGACTTATGTACAGGGGAACGGGCCCTCACGGAGGACGTAGCAGGGCTATCTGTGTACAATCTGGAAAATACTTAAAAAACAACTTTACAAGCAGTACAAACAAATTCATTAGGAAACATAATATTAATTGACACACAAGACGAATGGAAAAACTTGGAACACCTCCTGCAGGATACCTGAAGCTCTGGTCGGATGGTCCTCCTTCAGATGCAGTGCACACTAACGCCCATAGTGTACACTGACTGGGCTGTGCGTGGACACCGTATGGAGCTGGGGAATGGTCTCAGGTGCCCATCCTGAAAGCAGGAAAAGAGGTGCTTACGCATATCAGACTGATCAAATTCCTTGCTTGCTGGGTCCTCACCTCTGCAGCATGTGAGACTGTTCGCAATAGCAAACAGCCCACAGTCTGAGCTGCCTCTCTGCTGCTGGACATCAGGCCACTGCAGAAGGACCTTGGGACCTGAAAAAGAGAGGAGACCTGTTATTTGAGAAATGAACTCCTCGGTCGACCCGTGACCAGAGGAGTCATAAACGTTAACAGTACCTACCTCGCAGTTGATGTTACTTACCGTAACCCAGTGATTTGAACAAACATTTAAAATCTGAACAAACCCCTGGGTTGATGCAGGCACGGAGGAGAGGAGGGAGAGGGACGTTGTGGCGTAGAGGCCTCCTACATGGGGATGTTGAGCCTGTAAAAGAGCCTGAGCATTGTCAATGGAGAGATCATTCAGCCAACAATTGGGAGTCAGAACGAAAGGCCTAAGAACCTCCAACCCGCTACGTAAAGCTGGACAGGCCCGCCCCAGCTGAGCATCTGTGATGATGACATCTAGCAGCTGAGATGGTGCCTAAAAAACATAATGATGTTGGGTTAAAGGGACTGTCATGTTACAGTACTCAGCCATTGGAATTTTGAGTATTTAAAATGAATGAAGCTAGGATTTTTAAGTGTACCTGAAGTGAGTCCCACTCCGGCTCCGAGTTTAGCGGTTCAGGGTCATCAGAACACACTGGCTCCGGTGGATGGGACACAGCTTTCTGAGTGGGCGGGCAGGCTCGGAATCCTTAAGTCAATCAACAAAACAATTTTAGAATGACATCTTGTGGTAAAAAAAATACAGTTTCACATTACATTAACTTTAAAATGTGAACTGTATGTTACACTTACTCTTCCGCAGAGGCTTCACTGAGGCATAGGGGGTTTTGGTTCCCAGTTGTTGGCCATCCAAGGTCTCCAATTGCACCAAATTGTTGTCCCCAACCTCAGTCACCCTGAAGAAAATATGTATTAATAATGGCAAAATTGGACATCACACATCACCCTCTCATTCTGAATATTCTTAAAAGTCTAACATTTACCGGTACGTAGTTGGCCAGTCTGGGTCCATTGTGCCACCAGG
>NC_137677.1:64155079-64180079 GCF_963989245.1 Nansenia antarctica
CAGTACAGGTACCAAACAACGACATTTAGGAAGTGTGTTGTGTTGCTGTTGTATTGCTTCTGTGATTGTTCTGGTTTTTACTTTTTGTATTTTTATGTGATCCTGTCTTTTTGTGCTGCAGAAGTCAGGACAGTCTAAATGTAACACATTTTAACATCTGTAATGTTACTGTTATATCCTAACTAGGTATGTTGATATAACTAAATATACTTTCTATATAGTAGAGCAAGCAGGAGCTGGAGACCGTGTTACTGTAATGGTGGTAACTTTATTAGTCGACAACGGAAACGGATAACACGTCATACATATATATTAGGCAGTACCCGGATGCCCCACAAGGTGGTAGTATAAGTACATGACAGTTACCTTTATTTCGTTCCTGTATAATTAGAAAGATAGAAAGAAAAACGTTGATTAAAAGTGCAATACTGTATATTACCCAGTATGTCTACTCACACCAGTTTCTCCCGTTTACAGTGTGGACTCTCCAGTCCAGCAGAGAGCAGCTTCACTCTTCCACACAGGTTATTGTAACGGAGGACCAACTCCCTCAGACTAGAGGGGTTTGAGCTGAGAGCTGAGGCCACCGCTTCACAGCCTTTCTCTGTGAGGTTACATCCCTGCAACCTTCATAGAAAAATATAACAGTAATACAAAAGATGTAACAGTGAGATATATGAGGTAAAGGTTCAATGGTTCTATGTGTTCTGTTCTATGGACTTAAAACAGCCAAACTGAGCTTCAATATGTGTTGTTTGTCTGCAGAGTTCTCAGTGTTGAGAGCAGAACGTTTTTTTGAGATACTCACACGGCTGTTCGTTACATTTACATTTTTGGCATTAAGCAGACGCCTTATTCCAAAGCGACTTACACTTGATACATTTGACTAAGCAAGTGAATCATCAATCCACCAGTCGTAGCAGGAAGAATAATCCAGCTCAGGCCCGGGGGGCCATTGGCAGTCTCTGTTCTAGAAGGGAAAAATCTACTTCTATCACCATCTTCTAAACCTAGACCTTTTTTTTGCTTTTTTTTCTTAAGATTATTATATAGACACTGGAGAAACAGAGAAAGTCTTAGTTAAGGTGTAACTGAAGAGATGGGTTACACCTTAAGTGAGGCTCGGAACACTGGCAGTAGCCCCAAGAGACACTCCTCTGAACTGGAGTAACTGCCAAGGTTAACATCCAAGTTGTCTTCACCAGTCAGCAACACAAAGACCACAGCTGACCATTGTGCAGGTGAGAGTTTGGCTTCTGAGAGATCTCCTAACCACAGATAGTATTGGACCTCCTCCACAAGAGAATGGTCATTCAGCTCATTCAGACAGTGGAACAGATTGATGCCTCTCTCTGGAGAGGGATTCTCCTGGATCTTCTCCTTGATGTACTTGACTGTTTCCTTATTGGTCTGTGAGCTGCTTTCTGTCGGTGTCAGAAGGCCTCGTAGGAGATTCTGATTGGACTCCAGTGAGAGGGCCAGGAGGAAGCAGAGGAACAGGTCCAGGTGCTCACTGTCAATGTTTTCTTTATGAAAAATGGTCCGGATGACCCATCGACTGATCACTCTTCATGGATACACAGCTGGGGGCAGAGGAGCTGCATCCTGATTGGACAGTGCTGTAACGAAAGACAGGCCTTCAATCTTTGACTTGACACAGACACAGACACAGACACAGACACAGACACAGACAGACAGACACACAGACACACAGACACACAGACACACACACACACACACACACACACACACACACACACAGGGTCTGCTATGGGAGAGGCTATCAGAAGGTCCCCTTTTACTAACAAGTGTGTACTCATTCACCACCAGGGAGTGAAGGGCAAAAAGTTGATTCAGCATACTATACCTTAATTCACACTGTTGTGTGAACCCATTTCAAGAAGTGACCGGAGAAACACAACGCGCTTTACAAGAGTATGATTCAAAAGGACAAAACCTAAGAGGATAATAAGCGTAACAGTCATGGGATTTTAAGTGGATTGTAAGCGAGGACTGTAGACTAATGCATGGTCAATAAAAGCTAAATAAAACTTGGTCCCTTTACAGTATGGCGTTGTACACATGCCACCAAAGCGACTGTCAACAGACTCTTATTTCACTGGTTGCACAATAAATGGAAACGTACAGATAAATGTACATGACACAAAGTAGCCAGCCTGCATTAATGTGTGTAGGCCTAAACAAAGTAGCAAGCTGGGCAGGAAAATATTTGTGTTCAGGTTGCTTGATTGCTTGATCTGGACTGTTGCAAGAGCAAGTTACCGTAAGTTGAGTAACTATTTGTGTTGGTGTTGTTGATCTGGACTGTTGCAAGAGCAAGTTACCGTAAGTTGAGTAACTATTTGTGTTGGCAGAGCTAAATAAATGATAAAATAAACAAACAAATCACAATCTGTTGTCGCTTATTACTGTTAACTAATAAATGGCGCTTGTAGAACGGTTGTATGAAAGCAATATCACACTCGGGGTTGTGCTGTTATTATACTGAATATAACATACTGGCTCTCAGTTTTAAATGCAGCTGAGAAGGAGAATCAGAGAGAATGATTAACATCCTGCATTATGGACGTAATTCAACAATTCCTATGGGGTCAAAGTAGTGATTCTCATCTTTAATTCAGTGTTAGTTTTAAAACATCTCATCATCAACATCTCATCAAACATCTCATCATAATTCAGTGTTAGTTTTAGTTTGATAACATAGTCAAACACAGCAAACACCAAAGTCAGAATCACTCAAGCCCAACTTCTATATTCCAGGGCCTTTATTTACTTTAAATTCAAAGTCAGTGTATCTTTAGTGTATCATTAACAGGTTACTGTTGTGTGTTTGTCTAAACCTGAGGACACAGGTGATGCTGACTTATCTCTGTGGCTTTATCTCTAAATAGCTTACATGTTGATTACCATCTGGGATTAACTTATGGAAGAGGGCAATGCTGCATAACCTATGGGAGAAGCTGTAATGGTAGTAGTATAAGCTGCCACTACAAGAGGTTTCTTAAATAATAATGTCAAAATATTCTTGAAAACGTATTATTTGTTTTTTTCCTTATCGAGTGCACCCTTTCAAAATAAGAGTACTAAGCAAGAATGAGGATGGGGAAAGAGACACCACAAAGAGGAATTTAAAATCTAAGAAATGTTAAAATGAATTTTGATTTTCATCTCAGTAAATAAGAGGTAAAAGACGTCAATGAAAGTCAAGTAAGTAAGTAAGTCAAGCTTTATTTATATAGCACCTTTCATACAAGAAATGCAGCACAAAGTGCTTTACAACAGGAATAAGAACATACAGTGAATATAAAAACATATATAAAGACATATACAAGCATAGAATGAATATAAAAGCAGGGGAAAACAGTAAAAAGAAAAGGTAAAGATAAAATACAATAAAATAAATGTAAAAAAGGGAAACAATGTACAACCTCTGCCTTAATGATCCAGCAGCTCTGTCGTCTGTCAACTGGATCTGTAGCGTAACAGACTAGAGAACCATGCCTGTTCACCTCAGACTAGAGAACCATGCCTGTTCACCTCAGACTAGAGAACCATGCCTGTTCACCTCATACTAGAGAACCATGCCTGTTCACCTCAGACTAGAGAACCAGTGTGTTCACCTCAGACTAGAGAACCAGTGTGTTCATCTCAGACTAGAGAACCAGTGTGTTCACATCAGACTAGAGAACCAGACCCGTTCACCTCAGACTAGAGAACCAGACCCGTTCACCTCTGACTAGAGAACCAGACCCGTTCACCTCAGACTAGAGAACCAGACCCGTTCACCTCAGACTAGAGAACCAGACCCGTTCACCTCAGACTAGAGAACCAGACCCGTTCACCTCTGACTAGAGAACCAGACCCGTTCACCTCTGACTAGAGAACCAGACCCGTTCACCTCAGACTAGAGAACCAGACCTGTTCACCTCAGACTAGAGAACCAGACCCGTTCACCTCAGACTAGAGAACCAGACCCGTTCACCTCTGACTAGAGGACTCAAGGACATATCAGATGTCATATTTCGGAAATATCAGATGTTGTTTGGCAGTTCAATCATTAACCACCTCTGCAGCATCCAAGCCAGGGAGCAAACAGAATCTGGCACTTCTTGGCCTAAAACTATCGATGAGTATAAAGTATCCTGTTACATCGTCACCCCCTGTTGCAAAAGCAGCTATCGCTGAGTATAAAGTGTCCTGCTCCCTCCCAGAGCTCCACTGTACAACCTCCAGGTTATCTGGCTGCTCGCTGGTGTTGTGTGTAGTCTAGTCTGGACCTCTGTCTCTTCCACCACCACCGCCGCCATCACCTCTATGCTGCGGTCTCTGTGTACGGCCCCCCTGTGGGCCTGGTCCGTTCCCCTGCTGTGCCTGTTGTTGCCCAGGGCTCTGGAGGCTCAGATCCCCCGGGCATGTACCACCCCAGAGGCCCTGGACTCCCGGACGTGCTGCCCCCTATCGAGGGGCTCTCGCTGTGGGTCCAGCGAAAAAAGGGGGGTCTGCAACCCCCCGACAAACAGAATACAGACCCCCATAGACTACAGAGAGGACTGGCCGCACGCCTTTTTTGACAATGTCTGCCACTGTTTTGGAAACTATGACGGTTTTGACTGTAGTCAATGTATTTTCGGCTTCAAGGGTCCTCTCTGCAGGGAACGCCACGTCGTGAGCAGGAAGGAAATAACGGACCTGACAGACGAGGAGAGGGAGATGTTCCTCTCCAGCATGGATTTGGCCAAAAAAGTCCAAAGCGAGCGTTTTGTGATCCTCACTAGCAACGACACCACAATTAAGGGGAACTATGCGTTCCGTAACGCCAGTGCGTACGATCTGTTTGCGTGGTCACACTATTATGCAGCCCAGACCTACGCCGGGACCCAAACCAACGCAGCACACCAGGGACCTGCTTTCGGCTTCTGGCACCGGTGCTTCCTGCTGTTCATGGAGAGGGAGATCAGAGAGCTGACTGGAAACCAGGCCTTCTCTTTTCCTTACTGGGACTGGACCAGGTCTGACCACTGTAACGTCTGCACTAACAAGTACATGGGGGGAGTGGGCCCAGGCGGCTTTATTGACCGCGGCTCACGTTTTTCTCAGTGGAAGGTGAGCTATGGCCATTCAAGCGATGGTGGTTTTTTATAGTCTTGATTTAATTCAGGCAGGACACTCTTAGTCAATGGCGCAGTTGTCTGTCAGGTGACAGGGCCCGCTGGTTCGCCTACTGGTAGCCTACTTAGGGGGGTCTGATACGTTAAACACCGACTCCCGAAAAGTCTCTGTATAGTCCCATCGACAATCTCTGTAATTGCATTGAACAAATAAACGCCTGGAGGACAAAAAACTTCCTCCAAATAAGCAAGGATAAAATGGAGATAATTGTATTCGGTGCATCTGACAAAAGATGGAAAGTCAGTGCAAAACTTGATTCGCTCTCTCTTCAATCTAAAAAAACAGGTCAGAAATATTGGTGTTATTCTAGACTCCGATCTCAACTTCAACAGCCACATAAAATCGATAACTAAATCAGCCTACTATCACCTGAAAAACATAACAAGAATGAGAGGTTTCATGTCCAAACAATTTCAGCTCATCCAAAACGCTGCTGCTAGGGTCCTAACAAAAACAAAGAAATTTGATACAGTATGTTACGGTACATGTGGGAATACGGTACATGTGGGAAAACTAGGGTTAGGGTTAGGTGCTAGGGTGCTAGGTTTAAGGTTAGGGTTAAGGTTAGGGGTAGGGTTAGGGTTAGGGTTAAGGTTAGGGTTAGGGTTAGACATGCCAGCATGTACTAAGTCACCCTAGCACCTAACCCTAACCCTAGTTTTCCCACATGTACCGTATTCCCACATGTACCGTAACATATATGTATTCTATCATTTAACTTTTTTAAAAATCTGCTTACTTATTCTCTTAATGTATCTTTTTCTTTTAATGCTGTATGTTAAGCCCTTTGAATTGCCCCTGTTGTATGAAATGTGCTATACAAATAAACCTGGCGTGCCTTGTTTAACTCCAGACAGGGAGTTCTAAAAAAGGGGAGCCATTCAATTACACCAAGCTTAGATGTATAAACATTTTTAAGCAATACATGGTTAAACTTGATGGGACTGAATTATGAAAAAGGCGGTTTGCTCTGAATTGTAACACATCTTCAATTATTCACAAGACAATAATTCTATTTTCCACCTCCTCTTTCTCTCCCACCCCTCTTTCCTCCTCCCGTATGCTTTGTCGTCTTCTCCCTCCTCTCCTCAGACTGTCTGTCCGTTCCAGGACAACCTAGAGGTCATCTGTGCTGGAAACGGAAGTCCTGTGCATCTTATTCGTAACCCAGGCAAAGACCCGATCAGCTCGTCATTGCCCACCTATCAAGACCTCCTGGACGCACTGAAATCACTCGTCTTTGAGACCCCGCCGTTCAACGCAAAGTCCAGGCACAGCTTCAGTAACAAACTAGAAGGTCAATTAAATTAAACTGATATTTCATCATATGTACACTACCCCAAATCTTGTGTGTGAGTGCGTGGGTGTGTGTGCGTGCGTATGTGTTTGTGTGTGGGTGTCTGTGTTTGTGTTGCGTGTGCTTGTGCTTGCATGCGACATGCGTGTGTGTGCTTGTGTGCTTGTTTGTGTGTGTTTGTGTGTGTGCTGATCTATCCTCTCCCCTCCCAGGGTTTGACCTTCCTAAAGACCCCCGCCACCTGGCTCATGCCATGCACAACCTGATCCACACGTACCTGAACGGAACCATGACCCCACTGCCCTCCTCCGCCAATGACCCGATATTCATGGTCCACCATGCCTTCGTTGACAAGTAGGGTGGAGATCTGATCAACAATCATTCATGAGCTAATTGAAACACCTTGCCCTGTCATCTGAGTAGTTTAGTCTAGGATATTGTGGGGGGCATGCAGCATCTGGCCTGTAGAGAGAGCTACAGAACTGTGGTGGAGTGTGGGTGATGGGATAATTAGCCCTAGCTGGCGCCCAATTATCCCACCACAGTCCTGTAGCTCCCTCTACAGGCTAGGGGCATGCTCCCCACATATACTCGCTATATAGGTGTAAGGTTGCCTATAATCGAAAAACCTTAAGAATGACTAGAAAAAGTTCCAGAAGAAACTTGTGGGCTTGCAAAGTCTTATTTTGTTAGTATAAAAAGTTTAAAGATGGTTTGGACGATAGATGGATAGATTTGCTGAGTAGCTGAAGGGAAGGGAGATATTATTATTAGTCTTATTATAGTTGTGAATAAACTTAAAGATTGGATGGATGGATGGATGGATGGATGGATGGATGGATGGTCTTGTCCATCAGGAAGTAACTGCATCTGTCTGAATGTTGTCTGACTCCATGCAGGCTCCTGGAAGAGTGGCTAATCCACAACCAGAATGCTATATACCCCGTCGACCCCCTGGTGGCTCAACCGCAGAGAGCAGAGTCCTACATGGCGCCCTTCTTCCCCCTGCGGAAAAACAATTTCTACATGCACAAATCCATCAACACGCTGGGCTACAATTATGTGGACCACAGCCAGATGTCCCCCCGCCATGTCCCAGAAGCCAGAAAGGCTAACCCTAACCCTACCCCTAACACTTGGGCAGGGGAACATAGGGAGCAGGCGCCAGAGCCTTACTGGCCCTCCCTCCTAGGAGGGCCTCCTTATATGGGAAGGGTAAAGGGTAGTGGTGGTCTAGTGGATAGTGACTTGGACATCAGTAGTGCAAGAGAGAGAGAGAGACAGAGAGAGAGAGAGAGAGAGAGACCGTAGCACCCTAGCACCTAACCCTAACCCTAGTTTTCCCACATGTACCGTATTCCCACATGTACCGTAACACATATATTCCTTTCAATAAAAAGAAATCTCTTTTGAATACTTTACAATACTTAACAACATACTCCTATCACACAGAGAGATATAAACCCTGTTTATAAACCCTGTACATAGAGGCATTTCCCTTCCAGCTGTTCAATAAACTCAACTCAAAGTCAATAAGCATTGAACAATTGAACACATTTTGTTTACACACAACAAGGACAGAATTACTTGATAAATGTCTCCTGAGATAAGAACCTGCGCATCTTAGGTGACGGAGGTGTTGTTCCCCAAACAGTGATTATGCCCAGTCCTGGACTCTGGCCACCTGCTTTCACACTAGATTCCAGTTCCTGAAAATTGTCTGTCTGGGTCCTCCCCACCCTGGGTCCTCCCCACCCCACCCTGGGTCCACCCCACCCTGGGTCCACCCCACCCCGGGTCCACCCCACCCCACACTCCTGATCCTGGGTTTCCCATATGAATTATATGAGCTAAAATGAATTATATGAGCGAAAAACTATGATACATTTCCCACTAGCTGGATAGATGGATGACCTCACAGAATGAAGTCTATAAGAAATACTGCACTTAGTATTTACAGGAGGTTAAGTGAAATGTGTTGCCGCGGAAATTAGCGATAGGTCCATTGAATCTAACCGACAGCAGAGCGCATGTTGCTGTTGCTGTACCAAGGGTGACTTTTCCTCACCAACAATGTTCCTCATCACTGTGTTGTACTTTATGAGCTGGTTTCCTGGCCTTCGTTAAGCCTAAGGAGACAGCATCAACCATACTGGGCAAACTCCCCTCTTATCTATGTCATCTCATATCACTCACCACCAACAGCTGTTGTGATTTTCGCTCTACTAGATGGTTGCTCTACCAGGTACCCAGGTCTAGATGGTTGTTGCTCTACCAGGTACCCAGGACTCGCTTGGAACCTGGCAGAGCAGCTTTCTCTTATTTTGCACCCTGGTCATGGAATAACCTCCAGAACACACTACAGTTTAATAATCTGGTCATGGAATAACCTCTAGGACACATTACAGTTTAATAATCTGGTCATTGAATAACCTCTAGGACACATTACAGTTTAATAATCTGGTCATGGAATAACCTCTAGGACACATTACAATTTAATAATCTGGTCATGGAATAACCTCTAGGACACATTACAATTTAATAATCTGGTCATGGAATAACCTCTAGGACACATTACAATTTAATAATCTGGTCATTGAATAACCTCTAGGACACATTACAGTTTAATAATCTGGTCATGGAATAACCTCTAGGACACATTACAATTTAATAATCTGGTCATGGAATAACCTCCAGAACACAGATTAATAACAAAGCTCTGATTGGAAATTGTGTAACAGAAGAGTGCAATTGCTATTCCTAAAATGTATTTTATAATATTTATCTCTTGTCAGTTATTTATTATGTTTTATTCACCAATTTTGTATGTGTATCTGTACTGGTGTGCCTTCTTGGCCAGGTCTCCCTCAAAAAAGAGATTTGAATCTCAAAGGACCTCCTGGTTAACACTAGGACAGCCTGGTTAACACTAGGACAGCCTGGTTAACATTAGGACAGTCTGGTTAACACTAGGACCTCCTGGTTAACATTAGGACAGTCTGGTTAACACTAGGACCTCCTGGTTAACACTAGGACAGCCTGGTTAACACTAGGACAGCCTGGTTAACACTAGGACAGCCTGGTTAACACTAGGACAGCCTGGTTAACACTAGGACAGCCGTGCCTATTTCAACTACTCTTAGTGCCGCCTCAGGGGTCAAATGACCATAGTCTTTAGAATGGGAAGCTGCTACTTACACACAACAGCCACTAGTTGGCACATCTTGTAATTTAGCCTGCCTCCTCCACAGAAAAACTGCAAAAATATCTTCATACTAGCTTATCCTGATGTGGTCATGAAAGGAGGGTCCTGAAATTTGATTGAGTGCAAAGATTATTTTTTTAATTGACTCACCCATGGCTGTTCTAGTGATAAAAAAAGTTTCTTTTGAAATTATTTATTAAATCTATCAATCATGATGAACACTAGAATACACACATCAAACACCACAATCATTTTTTAAAGTCATCTTTAATATCGGAAATAAAAGATGACGCCGTAAAATAATATATTTAAGACTGATAACACGGCCATATACAAAGATAAAAAAACAAACATGAAAAGCACACAGTTTTATTCTGTTAAAACAGTGGACTGTCAAAAGGGAAAAGTTCAATACTTGAGCGCCTAAAAATATCAAGTTTCATTTCACAAAGTAATAGTTCTGTAAGAATAAAAAAGTTACACAAATAGCGTTATAACATTATCCACCTTTCTTAACTACATCCAGATCATTATTCAGAAGGTCGTGTCCTGATCCTCCGTGTGTGTGTGTACTGCCCGATCGTCTTCAAGGCTGAGCTCACAGAGACAGTCTCTCTCTCTCTCTCTCTCTCTCTCTCTCTCCTTCCTTCCTTCCCTCTCCTTCCCCTCCCATCTCTCCCTCTCTTCTTCTTCTTCCCCTCTCTCTCTCTCTCTCTTTCCTTCCTTCCCTCTCCTTCCCCTCTCTCTCTCTCTCTCCCTCCCCCCTTCCTTCCCTCTCCTTCCCCTCCCATCTCTCTCTCCCTCTCCCTCTCTCCCTCCCTCTCTCACACCTTCCTTCCTTCCCTCTCCTTCCCCTCTCTCTCTCTCTCTCCCCTTCCTTCCCTCTCCTTCCCCTCCCATCTCTCTCTCCCTCTCCCTCTCTCCCTCCCTCTCTCACACCTTCCTTCCTTCCCTCTCCACCCTTCCCCCCCTATCTCCCCCCCTCCACCCCCCTCTTCCTCTGCATCAGTTATAGATGAAGTTGAACCTGGAACAGAAACAGAAGCTGTGATAACATGAAGGACACCTGTCAATCAACCAGGGTCACTGGGTCACCATGGTAACACTGGGTCACCATGGTAACACCCGGTCAGTGTTAGGGTCAGAGCTAGGGTCATTGTTACTACCCCCCTGTACTGTGTCTCCTGAGACATCTACTACCCCCCAGCACTGTGTCTCCTGAGAGATCTACTACCCCCCCAGCACTGTGTCTCCTGAGACATCTACTACCCCCCAGCACTGTGTCTTCTGAGACATCTACTACCCCCCAGCACTGTGTCTCCTGAGACACCTACTACCCCCTGTACTGTGTATCCTGAGACATCTACTACCCCCCAGCACTGTGTCTCCTGAGACATCTACTACCCCCCAGCACTGTGTCTCCTGAGACATCTACTACCCCCAGCACTGTGTCTCCTGAGACATCTACTACCCCCTTGTACTGTGTCTCCTGAGACACCTACTACCCCCTGTACTGTGTCTCCTGAGACATCTACTACCCTCCAGCACTGTGTCTCCTGAGACATCTACTACCCCCCCAGCACTGTGTCTCCTGAGACATCTACTACCCCCCAGCACTGTGTCTCCTGAGACACCTACTACCCCCTGTACTGTGTATCCTGAGACATCTACTACCCTCCAGCACTGTGTCTCCTGAGACATCTACTCCCCTCCTGTACTGTGTTTCCTGAGACATCAACTACCCTCCTGTACTGTGTCTCCTGAGACATCTACTACCCCCCAGCACTGTGTCTCCTGAGACATCTACCACCCCCCCCCCCCCCCGCCCTTGTACTGTTTCTCCAGTGTCTTCTTATATCACGAGGACTGCCAATGGCCCCTGGCCTGAGCTAGATTACTCTTCCTGCTACGACTGGTGAATTGATGATTCACTTGCTTAGTCAAAAGTATCGATTGTAAGTCGCTTTGGAATTAGGCATCTGCTAAATGCAAAAAATGTAAATGTCAAGGTCAGGGAGGCCCTCCAATGCGGTGGTCCTCTGAGGGAGGCTGGATATGATTGGTTGGTTACCTGCTGAGCAGCTGAGGGAGGCTGGATATGATTGGTCCGTAGCCGGGGGCGTTGTCGTACAGCTCAAACAGCGGCGCCGCCACCAGCTTGTAGTTCTTAGGGACGGCAAACAGAGCTACACACACACACACACACAAAAAGAGAGGCGCACACACACACACACACACAGACCAGGGTTTCCGTTAACCGGTAATTCCCGGACTTTGTCCGGTAAAAATTGTCGAAGTCCGACAAATTGAAAACTCGTCGGACAAAATGTCCGGTGAAAATAATTCCCTCTAAGCACAATTTGAATACAATTCGCTAAAGTTCACATTTTGTATTCAAATTGGCTTTGGGCCACCATTCTCAGCTGAGCACCAAACACACACACAAAACACTGCCCGAGAGAGAAGGACCCGCCCCCTCCAGCCAGCCTATAGGCTAACCAAAGGGGGCGGGTCCTTCTCTCTCGGGCAGTGCCGCGCGTGCACGAGTGTGTGTGTGTCCGGTGCCCAGCTGAAAATGGTGGCCCGAAGCGGAAAGCCTTAACTTTATCGCACAATAACAAGGATAACAAACGAAACGGACAACATTTACACTAAGATGGAGACAAACTTCAGCGATATGATCTAACAGCCGGTTTTCAGGACGACATACAGACCCGTATGAGCTTACAGGTTACAGCTATCCCCTAAGTATGATTTGACAGGCTAAACGAAATGCCTTCCCAACCAGCGAGACCTGGGGAGTGTTCTATCAACGTCGCCAAAGGAAAACCTAGGCCTACTTCGCCAAGTCCCGCGAGACTCTTAAAAAGATCCAGGCATATCTTGATAGATCTCGCGAGACTTGTCAAAACAAGCCCAGACTTTCCTCCAGCGACGTCGATGGAATACCCCCCTGGTTATAGAAATGTCGTTGTTTTATTGATTAAAAAAAAAAAAAGGGTAAAACTGGAAAGAGAAAATAGAAAACTCACATTAATCCCAAACAATTTAACAAACTTCAGTTAACGTAATGTGGAGTCCGTTCATTGATCGATGCTGTCTGTTCAGTTCCCAGTGAGGCGCCCGTTCAGCGCTGGACCCGTTCAGCGCTGGATTTGACGCATGGCATAGCGCGCATGCGTCAAATCATGTTATATTATTATATAGCTCGCATCTAATCGTATCGGATGAGAAATAGACATTAAATGGCATATATAGGCCGCTACACAACAGTAATCGCCGCGACAAACAGCTATATTAGATTTGAAGAAAAAAAAAATATGATTTTGGAAAAAAAAATTTTTATTATATTTTAATATGATGACCGGAATATATCACGTTTGTCCGGTAAATCGAATTCTTCCCGGACACGATGTCCGACGGCAAATTTTTCTAACGGAAACCCTGACACAGACACAGATTCAGTAATCCAGTCAACACTACACCTGCAACAACCATGACATCACAGGCTGACGGACCAATCACCTTTCTCCTGCAGCTGAACCAGGAAGAGCTTCTTGTGTTCCTTGGGTTTGGTGATATGAGCAGGGATGTAGGCAGGGTTCGAGTTATAAGCTGATCTCTGTGGGGGTCTCCAAAATAACAGTGCGAAATGTTCTCATGCACGCGCGAATCATGCCCACACAGCGATGGGACTTACCAGTTTTAATTAGCTATAGGCAGTAGCGGATTAAGGTGGTCAGTGGCCCTAGGCTACTCCTTTGTGTGAGGACCCCCCGCCCCCATACACAAGCCTCCCCCCTCCCCAAAATATACAACTCACGAGCACCCTGCACACACACCACTCATAATGCTTTACCATAAAACACTTAAACACTTTAATAACACAATAACACAACAGTGTTAATAATGCAAAGAATAAAAAAAAAAAGTTCAGTGCATTCAGTTCTGTCTCTATTGCTCTCCTCTCCCGTTGTCTCTCTGTTACTGTCCTGTTGTCCGTCTCTCTGTTGCTCCCCTCAGCTCTAAATGACAGAAATGAATTAGCTAATTAGTTGGCATGTAAACATATAGTTAGGGTTGGGTACAGTTTGGGTTTTATTCGATACCGGTGACAAATCGATACTTTAAAAACGGTACCGGTACCGAAACATCATCCTCATCCTCCTCCTCAAATACCAACATATCCTGACGCTACAGCTGCAGGCTACTCATTTCACCACATCAACAGCCCCACATGAAACAACAGCTATAAAAGCGATAGTCACACATGTATCTCGGCCAATAATTGTGTTATTTTTGCTATACAGAAGGAGCGAAAAATACATGTACACTAGGTTAGTAAAAAGTAAAAGCCACCTTACCTTTACGGAGACAAGATAGACCTGTTTGGTCTGTTTTCAGTAGGCTGCGGTCGCGGTCCTGGAACCCATGATGCTGACGTCCGATTTTCTTTCTTTATCCAAGATTGGATGAACGGGAGAGGGTCAAAAAATTGCCTTTTTTGGGGCGGCATGGTAGCTACTGTATGTATATACTCCTGTATAGCTAATGAATGAATGTTTGCTTCTCAATAATAGGCTAGGTGCACGATCTCACTACTTCCTGAAAGGCAACTGGTATATGAACATATCCTGTCTCACTCTATTGGTTTAATTGATTAATCAGCTGTGCACTGTGTGTTCCAACGGTTTACCGCACAGCTGATTAATCAACCTTTTGCTGTTGCACAATATTCTACTGCGCCCCATGGTGTCTTGGTGGTGAAGTGCAGGCAGTCAAAGGCCTACTGTCATTCACAGGAGATTAATGGTGCGCGTAGCTCTTTTGGAAAACGTGTTTATTTTACAATATTTATAATATAAATTAAATAATATTCATTACATTGACATTTTGATCAAATAATAGTTGTGGTAATGTATTATTAGCGACCCCCACAGATTTTTGATTTTACTGCCTTCATGGGAGCTCAGAGAGTCTCAGACCATCTCTATGGGAGCTCAGCTCCCATTGGCTCCCACATAACTCGAACCCTGGATGTAGGGGTACTGAAAACACACACACACACACAGGGTTAGGGGGCACAGAGGGTGGAGGCTCTCTCTCTCCCTCCCTCTCTCTCTCTCCCTCTCTCTCTCCCTCCCTCTCTCTCTCCCCCCGCCCAATCTATCCCCCCCCTCTCCCTCCCTGACCCCCCCCTCCCTCCCTCCCTCCCCCCTCCCTCTCTCTCTCTCCCCCTCCCCTCCCCCCCCTCCCTCACCTGTGGGGGTTCAAAGTTGGGTCTCCACCAGTTCCCGATGCAGTCGTCTATCACCCACTCCTGCTTTACACCGTCCTGACGCCCCAGGATCTGTACACACACACACACACACACACACACACACACACACACACACACACACAGTTCATTAAAGCAATGTACAAACCATATGCTTGCTTCTTTATTAATTATTACTTTATTATATATATATATATTATATATGATAAATTCCTGGTAAAAATGTTATCTTAGAACAAAACAATAGATTTGATATGGTTGGAATGCGCTCTAGTGGGCAGAACGTTCATAACAACCACATGTAGTGTAAACAGGGGGTCAGAGGTCAGGGTGGTGGTCCTCTCATGGAGACAGAGGGTCTAGGGGTCAAAGGTCAAACGTACCTCTGTCATCAACCTCTTCAGTCCCTCCACCTCGTCCTCCCCCGAGCTCAGCTCTCCTCCTGGCCTACACACACACACACACACTTCATCAACACCTGAACACACTTCTTCCATTGCCGTGCGTGCGTGCGTGCGTGCGCGTGTATGTCTGTGTGCGTGCGTGTGTCTGTGTGTGTGTGCATGTGTGTGTGTGTGTGTGTGTGTGTGTGTACCAGGACCACTCACAGTTTGAAGAAGGTGGTGCCCAGCTGCAGCAGCAGGACGTGGGGGAGGCGGTGCTCGTGGACGATCAGCACGCCCTCCACCGCCCGCCTCATCCCCACCTTGTCAAACTCCTCCCTCATCCTCTGGAAGCGCGCGGCCACGGAGCTGTCCTTCTCGTACAGCGGCTCCTTGGTCCCGAACGTGTAGTTGGTGAGGGGGTACCTGCAGGGAGGGTGTTATGTTACATACAGTGTTTTTTTTTTTTTTTACACAAACACACTAACGTTACACTAACGCACAGAAGCTGGTAAGGGTTAGTAGGTACGGGTTAGTAGGTAAGGGTTAGTAGGTAAGGGTTAATAGGTAAGGGTTATATAGCCTACATATAGGCCTTTATTGGCTACAACTATGCGAAGGTAACAGAGCGGGGTGCACTGACGCTGAACCCCTCATAGTGATAAGTAGGTGGACATGGTGCGTGCTGCTGAAATAGCCGACATGCGGTGTGTGGTTTGAAAAAAGTAACGCCAGCTCAGTAAATAATTCAAACTTAATGTTTACTTATAGGCTATGTGAATGTGACTGCACCACACATGTGAACAGTAACAAAGCAAATGCAGTTTAATTTTATGAAAAACATTGACGCTGAATCCGCTTAGCCTATATGCTCCTGAAACGACAGAGCAAACACGCTACATTACCAGGGATAATAATTACAATGAGCCATTCATTAAAAATAGAAAAAATAATATTAGGCTATTAAATCTCAGGTCACTATTTGTTGGCTATCTGGTGATATGGACGTCTTTGAGTGTCTAGAAAATGTCTAATGTATTATTATTATTTATTATTATTATGGACGTCACTTTAATCCGGCAGTTCTCAAGGTTTTTATGCACCAATCGATTCCTCTAGTCAGTGCGTCTTTATCACATTCATTGACGAAAAGGACGACTCGCAGGTGGAAAGGAACATTCATTGTGAGCACGGAAAATGTGAGTCTCACAACGGCTTTGCATTGATGAAACCAGGTAGGATGAACGCATAGTTCACTGTCCATTCCTAAATGCCCTGTTTCCACCGTCAACTTTCCTCTTTAGACCTTTGGAGAGTGACATGATGTTTCTCTTGCTAGCAGGTTAAATGTTTAGCTAACTTCACCCGGCACGCAAACAACCAATCCAATAATAATGTGACCTTGTAAGTCTGGGAGGAGGGGGGAATAATTATCACAATAAAACTATGTTAAATAATTATTAGAATAAGTTAGGCTGCGCTACATCGTCAGTCCACACATTTATTATTCAAACATATGGAAAAGGGTGAAACTACGTTTCAACGTTGTTGAGAATCACAACACAAACTACAACACTACTTTACATTGTTAGCAGGCTCATAAAACAAGCCGTGTTAGTTGACTAGCGATGTGTCATTGATTTTCGACAACGCGGAAATGTATTCACATTTTTCGAAAGAAAAGTCAAAGGGGCGGATTTAGGATCGTAGGAGATCCGGGGCTTAGCCACCTTAAAGCGGACAAAGGGCACTGGAGAACACATATACATTCACACCCTTTAATGAAGCAAACTAATTGTGGTGGTTCTGGGCACAGAGGGAGGTCAGCACACGTAGCTCCCCCTGTCAGTCACCATCATTTATATTTGTATAGAATTACATAATTGATGGGCTGAGGCTAGTTATGTTACAGTATGTATATCAGGGCAGACTCTGTGCTCACCACTTATATTGTATTTAGAGTTTTGTCCTGTGTTATATGACGATATATTACATGTATTGTTGGCCTGTGTATAGTACTGTGAAATCAAATCCCCCCTGGGACATTAAACAAACTTAGTTAGTTAGCGTTACATCTTAGGATAGATTTGAGTCAGATTCAGATTCAGATTCAGATTACTCCATGTTTACTAGCTGTAACATTAACGTTACATCATTCTTTTTCACTTGTTACTCAGTCAACCAGAGTGCAGATATCAAAGACTATCAGCCTGTTATTCACTTTATTTGTATAAGTATTATCCTTTGTTTGATTTCTTACCATGTACCGTAACAGTACCTTGCTATGTTTCATTTTCATTATAACATAACGTTATGTTATGATAGCCAGCTAGCATTAGCAAACCGGAAAAGTAGTGTCAGTGAGTCAGTCACCTTTCTAATAAGATTCACAAACCTGAAACATCATCTATGTCATCACTGCTGGTGATGTCATTGTTGTCAGCTGCTGATACGGCTGCTGCAACAGTTCTTGGCGCTTGTTTTGTTGAAAACAACTTTCGGATATCCATCCTTACAATTTTGCAAGTCAGGCACTGATTGAGATCACTTCTTCTTCAGGGCAGGGTAGGCTACGCAGTACGCAGGCTAATGTCGCGCAGCTGCTGCCTCTCTGTTGGACTCCAGTACTGCACGTTACTTACTTTTTTATTATTATTTTTTTTAAAGTAAAACATTCGGGGCTTTTCAGAAAACATCCGGGGCTTGAGCCCCAGTAGCCACCCCCTAGCGCCGCCCCTACGTAGAACGGAACATCGCACGCACGCTTTGCGCACGGAAAGCCACCGGCCCCGATTTGGCCTGATTTTTTTTTTCCGTCAGGAGATTATTAATTTTTTTGCTTTAATCCCTGGGCTCCCCCGCACACCGTGATTTAATTCGCACACTGATTGTGCCTCTGTTCCAAGGTACACTATATAGACAAAAGTATTGGGACACCCGAACATCACACCCATATGTGCTTGTTGAACTTCTCATTCCAAAACCATGGGCATTAATATGGAGTTGGTCCCACCTTTGCTGCTATAACAGCTTCCACTCTTCTGGGAAGACTTTCTACTAGATTTTAGAATATGGTTGCGAGTGTAACAGGGTTATAAATTATATTTAAGTTATAGGTTGAAGTTCATCAAAATCGTTTGCTTTTTATCATTTGGTTAAGTGTTTTGAATTGATTTACCCATGGCTGCATCCGGTGTGTAGTGCCCCTAGTGGTGGTTGGACTGGCCGCGTTTAATGTTTTGACGAAGGCCACCGTAGCTCACCCCTTTCGTCTTTGTGAGCGGTTGAGATGGTAGGTTAAGTTTGTGCTCCGTGTCCCGTTTTATATTTCCTTTGATAAAGAGTTGCCACTAATATAAACCGAATGTATTATTTGAGATTAATGTTTACCATTGGTTTTTATGCCATTACTTTTGAGTTATGTTTTGTTTATTTGTATTTTATGGATGGATAAAGTTGTGAGCTAACTAGCTAACAGCTAGCTAACGGCAATGTAGCGTGTAGCTTGTGTAGCGTGTTCTGAATGTATTGTTTTGCTGACATGCAGGGGCGAGAGCTGTTTTGTGCTGGAGCCTACCACTAAATAACCACCATTTTGTTTGCACATTCAGGTATGTTGTATGTATGTTGTATCCATGGGTATGGTTTAGTCTTGTGTGTTATATAATGATATGAATGGTATGATAACTAATAATTATTTGATGTTATGACAAAGCCCTTTCGTCTTTGTGAGCGGTTGAGATGATAAATAAACAGCTTGAAAGTGAACCAGTGTGCCTGCCTGGTCTGTCCGGATTGTGAGGGGTTACAACAACTGGTGCCGTGACCCGGATTGTTCCTCGTTATGTTAATTCATCCAGTTCTTCATTAAACACATTTCAGTTGTACAATACAAAGTTGCATTATCTGTATCAGTAAATGTCTGCTTTGAGATCTCCATCTGCTGTCAAATAAGTTAGAGCTTGAGCTTCTCCCAATGCTTCAGCATAGCCAGCGACCTGTGGCATCCAGGACTCTGAAGGATGCCCATCCGCTCCCTCACCAAGCGGACTGCCTTGCTGCTCTCGGAGGCAATGCCCTTTTCAGCACGATGGACCTAACCTCTGGGTTTTACAACATCCCCATGTTGCACAGGCTATGATCTTCTGCCGTGTGAGTCCTCATCCAATCTCATCCTATCCTAAGTTACATGCCCAATTAGCTGTGTGTGTGTGTGTGTGTGTGTGTGTGTGTGTGTGTCTAGCTGGTGAAGCCGTCGTTCCAGTCCATGACCTTGTTGTACTCATTGGTCCTGTTCTTGATGTGAGAGAGTTTGTTCTTCAGGTACTCACACCGCTCCCGCTTCAGGTACTCACACCGCTCCCGCTTCTCCAGGAAGTTGGGGTCCTGCCGACGGGAGTGATGGAGGAACAGTGAAAACTAGCAAGTATTTCTCTCTTTCCCTTTTCTGTTTCTCTCACGTACACACACCCTCACACACACCCTCATTTTAAATGCTTTATTTATGTCCACATAAATGTACAATATCTAAAGTCTCTTGACATTATTATGTTTATTTGATAGGTATAATGCACAATTAGGTTGAGTCTCATCTGTGTGGACTTTTTGATTGACTGTCGTAACAAAGAGAAGACCTTTGCTCCTCTTCAGACTCGAAAGACTGCTGGTTGGCTGTCAGCAGCACTGTCCAAAGAGGGCCACCAGGTGGCACTCCTGAGTGGGGAGATGACAGTGGAGCAGAGAGCTGCTGTCATCGAACGCTTCAGGGAGGGCAAGGAGAAAGTTCTGGTGACTACGTAATGTTTGCGCCAGAGGTAATTCCAAAATGCAAACATTTGAAAGCCATATTAATGTAACCATTTCAGTTAGGAAGATTATTGTTTTGTGTTCACTTACTTAAACTGAGTTTACTGAGTTTTCATGTTTTGTTTTATTTTTGCATTTATTTTATTTATAATGCAGGCATTGATGTGGAACAAGTGTCCATGGTGATCAACTTTGACCTTCCTGTGGACAAAGACGGGAACCATGACAATGAGACATACCTTCACAGGATTGGTCGCACAGGACGTTTTGGCAAGAGGGGGCTTGCAGTCAATATGGTTGACAGCAAACACAGCATGAACATTCTCAACAGAATCGAAAAACATTTCAGTATGTTTGTTTCTTTGTCTAGATTGAGCACTCAAGATTTGACATTGATGCATCCAAAAGACAGGGTTCACACTAACTGTTTACACTTTTCCCCCTCCATAGACAAGAAAATAGAGAAGCTTGACGCTGAGGATCTTGAGCAATTCGAGAAAAATCACAACTGAAGTGGCTCCAAACATTAAACACTCGTCGTTGAATGCATCTATTTATGCAGTTGGACAAAGTTACCTCAAATTTGTGCTTTTGGACATAAGTCACTTTAAGGATGTATTTAATTATTTGAACATTATACGAAATTAGATGTTAGCCAAGCCTGAATATGCAAAGCATTTTAGATTTCAGGGTAGTAGTTATTGCCAAATAGATTACACTCTTAAATTAATATCATTGCATATTCAGGCAATTTACCGGCATATTTAATTTACCATTAAATAACCACCATTTTGTTTGCACATTCAGGTATGTTGTATGTATGTTGTATCCATGGGTATGGTTTAGTCTTGTGTGTTATAATGATATGAATGGTATGATAACTAATAATTATTTGATGTTATGACAAAGGCTCGCCCTTTTGTCTTTGTGAGCGGTTGAGATGATAAATAAACAGCTTGAAAGTGAACCTGTGTGCCTGCCTGGTCTGTCCGGATTGTGAGGGGTTACACAGGGATTTGCTCCCATTCAGCCACAAGAGCATTAATGAGGTCAGGCACTGATGTTGGGCGAGAAGGACTGTCTTGCAGTCGGCGTTCCAATTCATCCCAAAGGTGTTGGATGGGGTTGAGGTCAGAGCTCTGTGTGCAGGCTAGTCAAGTTCTCCCAGACCAAACTCGGCAAACCATGTCATTATGGACCTCACTTTGTGTGTGGGGGAATTGTCATGCTGAAACTGGAAAGGGCCTTCCCCAAACTGTTGCCACAAAGTTTAAAGCATACAATTCTGTAGAATCACATTGTATGCTGTAGCATTAAGATTTCCCTTCACTGGAACTAAGGGGCCAAGCCCAAACCATGACAACAGCCCCAGACGATAATTGTGTCCACATACTTTTGTCCATACAAGGTAGCTCTCTCTGTATTAGAGAGTGATGGCCAGCCTCAGGGGACAAAGAAATGGATGGAAAGAATATGTGGCAGCACTGCCCCCTTGTGGGCCAATTACTACAGACGTAGATACATCTAAAACATAATCATACATGCATACACAGCCAGGCCTACCTACAGTGCAGTAAACGAGTATTTACCCCCTGTACAATTTGTAAATATTGTAAATATATTCAATTAGGATTTATTTCCAGTGATCTACATAGCCTACTAAAAGACCATTTTTTAAAAATGCAATAACTTTTTAAAAACACTCCTAAATGCTAACATGTCTTCACCAAGTTACAATAAGTTAAGGGTGTGTTCTCACTAGAACATTTGCTTGACTTGGAATCGGAGTTTAGGGTCATGTTCTCACATGAAAGTCCGATTCAGGACCCGGAGCAAGTGGACGATTTATTTTTTTTGCTCTTATCCAGATCAACACGCATGCGCTGTTGTTTTCCTATGGACAGCCTCGACAGGTCGTTTGTAATCGGAGTGAAACCTTTTCAAGCGGAGCATCCGTCGGCCGTTTGCTCCGGGAGTGACTTCGAATGCGCGTTCTCACAATGTTGCAATCTCATCCACTTGCTCCGGGTCAAGATTCAGACTTTCATGTGAGAACATGACCTAAGTCCATCTGAGTATAACAGTTTGTGTGATTTATGCATGAATATCCATGTCTTTATAGGGTCCCTGTTTTGAATATCAATCAATTGATTAGTCAGGCACTACTAACGCAGCACATTTCTCAATGTTCTCATGACCCTGACAAGCTACCCAGTGCCTGCAAGTGACAAGCATACCATAACCCTAACCCAAAACATGATACAGCTTCTACTATTCTTCACACAGGACCAGTGGTGGACTCAGGCTGTTTGAAGGGCAGGGGGGGCGAAAAGAAAAAAAGGGCACCTACTGCACAACATGGGACCCCATCAGTGCACATGGTCAAGTTTAGACCATTGGAAGGACAGCCAATAGGGCACATCCTTGTTAGGGATTTGTATTAAAATAACTAGAAGTGATAAATCAAGTACTGTGTTCATTTAAATAATATGTGACTGAGGTCAGTTGAAGTCTCACAGAACCATAAAAGAGAGGTTCTGCTTTTGAGCGACATGGGGGGAAGGGGCTCCTGACTGGGAGAAAGTGTTGTGGTTCAAACCGCCTGTTGATTGCTTATTTTTACCTATGTACTAACAACCATTTTGTACCTGCTGTTATGATATTCTATTTTCCTATACTCATTTTATACTATCATAACTAATGATTAATGATAAGTCTATTCTTCAATACTGTATTTTAACTTGTTAATCGAATCCCAAGTCATGGGAGTCTGTGGGCCTGGCAACAGTGATGTTTACACAAGCGATCCTGATAAGGACATAGGACTTACAGACCTGGTCAGGAGGGAATGTGTTTGAAGATTAAATAACTGGCCAATTAGTGCTTTAGAACGTATGTAGAATACACCCAAAATAACTATCAAAATATCTATGCATCCTAAAAACATAACTGTGTGCATATGCTTACTGGTTCCTTAAAAAACATTAGAATGTGTGTGTGTCTAACGTCGCGCTAGGCTGCTCAGGATACCATTGCAGACAGAGTGTCCGAACACTCTCACCGTGACAAACGACCGGGGGGTCAGAAGAAGAGGATAACACACTCGCACGGACACCGAAAGAAGTCGAAAGCCACATTCCGATATAAAACAGACGCTTACCATAAAACCTACCAGAGGGACAGCCCATCCCTAACTGTTAAGAAAAATATATAAAAACTGTGGACCAAGGCGAAACGTGGCTCTTGTCCGGTGAAACTTCTGCAGTTAACCAGCTGATCCTGGTCTGCGGAGGTGAAGCTAGATAGGACCCCTTTCCATGGAATGAAATGCTATTGTATGCTGATGTTATTGTTTGCCGATGTGCTCGAATAAATATTCTCTTAAAGAACAGTTCAGTAGTGGTGCCGAATATTTGATTGGATCATTTTATCTTAGAAGTTATATCAAGGACGTCTCGTTGAGATTAAACGGACTCGCTTGTAAGTGACGACTCAATTAAATCAATTCTGGAGAAGTTGATCGCCTTACATCCTCTAATTTTGCCACTGAAAAGGGCATTTTAGTGCGACGTTTTTCGACTGTGGGGGCACATGGTCAAGTTTAGACCATTGGAGGGGCAGCCAATAGGGCACATCCTCTCATTTTCGCCACTCAAAAGGGCATTTGGTATGAGGTAGAGCAGCTGAGCAAGCTGTGCAAGGTTAACAACCTGCTGCTGAACAAGTCAAAGACCCAGGAAATCATCGTGGACTTCAGGAGGAAAAAATCTGAGATCCAGCCCCTGCTCATCGACGGAGAGAGCGTGGAGAGAGTCTCAACCCTCCGATTCCTGGGGGTGCACATACAGGATGACCTGTCCTGGAAGAACAACACAGCAGCCACCATCAAGAAGGCACAACAGCGGCTCTACTTCCTGAGAGTCCTCAGGAAGGAACACAACAAGCAGGAGATACTGGTGGCCTTCTACCGCGGCGGAGTGGAGAGCATCCTCACCTACGGCATCTGCAACTGGTTCTCCAGCTGCACAACCGCGGAGAGAAATACGCTACAGAGAGTCGTGAGAACAGCCCAGAAGATCACCGGCGCCCCCCTCCCCTCTCTGGAAGAGCTGTACAACACACGCCGTCTCAGGAAGGCCTCCAAGATCTCCAGAGACCCAACCCACCCTGGGTACGAACACTTTGCCCGGCTGCCCTCGAAAAGGCGGTACAGGACCATGGCCGCAAGGACAAACAGACTGAAGCACAGCTTCTACCCCAGGGCCATCCAGGCCCTGAACACAGCAAAGACCTAGGTTCTGGGCCCTGGACAGTCTGGACGGATTGATGGCAGCTGCTGGATTGAAAAAATCAGGTGTAGTGCTGAGGCACAAATGTGTACATTTCAAGCCTGCAAACTGCGACACTTTAAATGAATGTGCAATAACACTATGTGCAATATGACAACCCTAGTCGTCTTATCGGTACAGTATAGTATAGTGGATAGTGTACATAGCCTTTATTTATGTAAACCAGCTCCTTTCCCTTCTTGTTTTTTTAGTTGTTTTTTTTCTTTCCTAGCACCAGGGGAGCCACCCCTCCTAAATGTCGTTGTTTGGTACCTGTGTCCTATAGCAATGACAAATAAAGACCATTCATTCATTCATTCATTCATTCATTCCATTCATTCATTCAGACACGGAAATGCATCTCAATGTCAAGGTTCTGGGTAACACCATTTGAAAATTGTGTAGGAGGCGAATGCTTTTTCGCAGCACTGTATATTGTCAAAACACACTGACACAGAAAATGGAAAACATCCCATATTAAGAAGAAAAAGGAACAAGCCTTTATTTGAAGCA
>NC_137677.1:64185079-64254977 GCF_963989245.1 Nansenia antarctica
ACTTAGACGTAAGTGCATAAAACCTAAGTCCCAGAATGCTCTCGCAGCGTTCATTAGCATGTGTGTGTGTGTGTGTGTGTGTGTGTGTGTGTGTGTGTGTGTGTGTGCGTGTGTGTGTGTGCGCGTGTGTAAGACTGACCTGTTTGAACTGCTTGTAGAGCACCTTGCTGACGGGGTCAGAGGGCTTGACCTTCCCAGCCAGCACAGACGACAACATGTTGCCCAGGGTAACCATCCCCAGAATCATACTACAGAGAAGATACAACATCATGTCATTATTATCAATAACAAACACTGAATATAGGCAAGTATTAGATTAGATTAGATTAAACTTTATTGTCTTTGCAGAGTACAAGTACTAGACAACAAAATGCAGTTTAGCATCTAACGAGGGCCCTATTCCAAGAAGGGCTATTTAATTAGAGCCAATCCTGAATAGTTTATATTCATATTACTTTGGATAATTCGCAATCATTTCAGCTCGAGTTCCGTTCCATGAATGTGGCTCAAAAAAATTGCTGAATCTAATCAAATAGTGATATAAGAACATGATGATATAAAAAAAACATGACAATGATAGTGATAGGTACAGTAAGGCATGTACAGTAGTTTAGAGGTATATACAGTTATGAACAAACAATATTCTATATACATATATAATTCATTCACTTGATGGATTACAGAGACAGTAAACACAACAACAACAACAACACGTGACGTTAGAATTATAAGGTTCTATCTCCATTTTTGTTAAAATTTAGTTTTTTACATAATCTGATCCATTAGGTGTTTATTAATGCCTGTGTGGTGTTATTTTAAAATGTTGACATTTTTGAGTTAGTAATTCATAAAATACAAAGGTTCCATCTCACAAAACATAATGGAATGTAAAAACTTTGACTCTCAATATCTCTGAACTGCCCTAAACGGAGATAGAACCTTATCATTCTAAACGGAGATAGAACCTTATCATTCTAAACGGAGATAGAACCGTATCATTCTAAACGGAGATAGAACCTTATCATTCTAAACGGAGATAGAACCTTATCATTCTAAACGGAGATAGAACCTTCTCATTCTAAACGGAGATAGAACCTTCTCATTCTAAACGGAGATAGAACCTTATCATTCTAAACGGAGATAGAACCTTATCATTCTAAACGGAGATAGAACCTTATCATTCTAAACGGAGATAGAACCATATCATTCTAAGCTCACGAGCAGCAGCTTGGACGTACCCAGACTCGTCCACCACGGGCGCCTGGTCGAAGGCCTTCTCTTTGAGGATCTTGATGGTCTTCTGGCAGTTGACGGTGGGCAGGACGGTGAGGGGGGCGCTCAGGTGCAGACCCTGCAGGGTGAGGTTCCACCACCTAGACAGAGAGGAACACATAGAGAGATAAACAGATCAGGGTATATACAGGAATCTTGAGGTTCATTTGAAAGTGACAGTTGGATCTAAGTGACAGTTGGATCTAAGTGACAGTTGACACTAGAACAGCCGTGTCTATGTTACCTACTCAGGGTGTATACAGGAATCTTGAGGTTAATTTCAATACCTTTCTAAGACTTTTTAAAGATCTTGTCAATATTTTTCCAGACCTCAACGCCACTTGGAGCTGTAACCGTTTACATTACAGTGACACCTTTAACTTAACAGTTTTAGTTTGCAATAGACTACTAGACCACTATCATACAACAGAATGTTCCGGTTCATCTTTGTTTTTTTAATAAAACTAATTAATTCACAAACTTTTACTGAAAGCTTTTAGGACTGAAACTCTTTGGACAGAGTCTAATTCAGAAAAATACCTACAAAATTCAAGACCTCATAAAATCGTGATAAGAAAAAAAAAAAAGATTTATCAACTTTTAATACTTTTCAAGACACCGTGGATACCCTGCAGATATGTATATGAGAGAGACAACGAGAGAGAGACAGCGAGAGAGTGAGAGCGAGAGAGAGAACGAGAGAGAGACAGCGAGAGAGAGATTTTGAGAGTGTTTTTGTGTGTCTGTGAGGTTGTGATGATGTTGTCTGTCCTCAGGCGAAGGGCAGACGTGTCATCAGTGGCTCACCAGGGCTTGGTCACCATCAGGTACTCTTCGCTCAGGAAGCCCTTGTCAAACATCCACTTGTCACTCAGGAACTTGGACCTGGAGAGTTGGGAGGCGAACACGGATCAGACTCACACATCTCTCCGAACCCACCAGGGTTAGCTTAGCGCTTATTGCCCCTGTCCTATCCACACTCACACCCCCCTCACCCACCCCCTGTCCTATCCACCCTGCACCTACACCCTCACACACACTCACACACACACACACACACAGCGTTTCCTCACATGTAGTTACGGATGGAGTCAGGCAGGATGACCACACAGCGCTGGCCCTCCTTCAGGTCCTTGGCCATCCTCACCGCCGCCGCCATGGCCGTGCCAGAGCTGCCCCCTACAGGGCGGGAGGGGAGACGGAGGCTTAGGGAGAGAGACATGACAAAGCATAATACATATGACACAGCAAAATACACACACACACACACACACACACACACACACACACACACCCGACTCCCATCTGTAAGAACCTACCACACAGAAGGCCCTCCTCCCTGATCAGCATGCGTGACATGGAGAAGGACTCGTCGTCGTTGGACTTATACCACTTGTCAACCACCTGGGGGCAGGAGAGAGAAAAGAGAGAGTTGATCTGCTGTTCTACTATCGTATAATTACGATATAACACGAGAGGGAGCGCTGTTATACTGAATATCAGCACGGCTGTGATTCGGTCGTACCGAAGACGATCACAGCCGTGCTGATATTCAGTATAACAGCACGACCTCGAGTGTGATATTGCTTTTATACAACAGTTCTACAGCGCAATTTATTAGTTAACAATAATAAGTGACAACAGATTATGATTTGTTTGTTTATTTAATCATTTATTTTGGCTCCGTCAAACAAAAAATAGTTCCGCAACTAGACTGTTGCCTAGTAACCTGAACACAAACATCTGCAGGCTAGCTACTTTATATCAACGGTCATTTCGGAGTGATACATAATAGTTAAAAGTCCCAGTGCTGTTATACTGTATATCAGCACTCATGGAATGCCTCTTGTCCAATCAAATTACTTGGTCGGAACTAACTGTTGTATAATACTATTCAACTGCCATTATTCGGTTGTTAAGTCGTGACGTGCTTCCAGGTCCAACGTTGGCTGAGGCGCTCTCTCTCTTCGAAATGCCTCAGTAATAATAATAATTCATTATATTTGTATAGCGCTTTTCCGAGGCTCAAAGACGCTGACAAATATGGGGAAAATGGGAAAGTGCTGCTGTGTCCCTTGTTGTATGAATAGATCTGAGTCTAAAAAACGTTTGAACTGTCATTCTACCGCTGTAGTACACTGGTACTCTGGTGCTTTAGTACACTGGTACTCTGGTGCTTTAGTACACTGGTACTCTGGTGCTTTAGTACACTGGTACTCTGGTGCTTTAGTACACTGGTACTCTGGTGCTTTAGTACACTGGTACTCTGGTGCTTTAGTACACTGGTACTCTGGTGCTTTAGTACACTGGTACTCTGGTGCAGGGAATTTCTGGTTTGGACCCGGAAATTGCTAAACGTCACGTTTGACGTCAGACTTAACAACCGAATTGCAACACACAGCTCAGTTCCAGAACCCGGGCCACTCACAGATCGGTCCAGGACGGTGGGGATGAAGTCGTACCCGATGCCCTCCACCTCATACTGGGTCTTGTCGGTCTTGTTCATGATCTCTGGTTCAGCCAGGATGGAGCCTTCGGGGTCCACTCCCACGATCTGACACACACAAAAACAACAACCGCACTCACATGACACAATGATATCTATAGCATAAAACAAGAAGAAAAAAAAAAGTCTAATTATGTGCCGACACTTCACTCGAGAGACATTACAAGCAAATACTCTGGTGAAACATAACTGACTTGGAATCGTTAACCTTCCAACCTGAAACAACGGTAATAAACTGACTGATGGACTACCTACAGATGCCCTCATCTCAATAGATTTGTATCACTGTTGCCCTTTACATGTCTGGGGGGGGGGGTCAAACCCAGGGCATTGGTTAAATGAGATGAATGAGGGCGCTTAGGTGGCGTAGCGGGTTAAGCGTTGACCATGTAACCGCAGGGTCCCCGGTTCGATTCCGGCCGGGGACATATCCTGCATGTCATCCCTCCTCTCTCTCTCACCCATCCTTCCTGTCTAAATCTCTACTGTCTCTCTCAATAAAAATGAAAAAATATGAGTGGGACTGCCCTACTCAGAATTTTTTTTATAATAAATGAGATGAATGAGTGTGCAATGGGTTGGACAAGACTGAATGGACTTCCACTGACACCACACACTGGACGTGCCAGGCAGATATTAGGGTCTGTTAACACCTGTGCCCAAACCAGTGCCACACAGTTGGTACACTAGGTACAAAGACTAAATGGAACCGTTACTACGTATATGCAGTGTTTCCTCTACATGCATTTATTGGTGGCGGGCCGCCACGAATGAATTTCCTCCGCCACGAATTGATTCAGTCCACACACACAAAAAATAATAATATTCTCAAAAAAAAAAAAAAAAAAAAGAATCTGAACATTTTAGCTGATTAAAATATATCTGATCCTAGATCAGCGCTATAATGGATGTTGACTAAAAGTGCACCTAAATCCACGCCCATCTCTCTCTAACCGCTGATCCAAAATCAGATTAATGACATTCAGTTGACGACGTGACACAAGGGCTCCTGATTGGTCTAAATGTGAACTGTGGTATTATTGTTATTGTGTACAGGCCACCGTAGTGACATCAGGGGGGTATTCCATCAACATCGCTAAAGGGAAAATCCAGGTTTAGTCTGATAAATCTCGCGAGAGTTCTTAAAAATATACAGGCATATTCTGATAGGTCTCGCGAGAGTTATCAAAAATAAGCCAGGATTTTCCTTTAGCGACGTTGATGGAATACCCCCCAGGTCAGGTGGGCAGGTTACGACGAGACAACAAGAGACCGGTATTGTAGAGCTTACAGAGCGAGTTAAAATAAAGACACTTACATTGAAATACAGAAGGACTCACGTGTATGTTTAATAGAATAACACGACATGGTGTCAGAAGTCCTGTAAGTGAGTGTTAAGAGTTAGATCGGCCGACAAGTGTCATTTGAGCTCGTGACGGTGAGAAGGGAGAAGAAAAGATGGATGCTAATGCTAACGCGGGAGCAGCTGCAGTCCAGAGAACGGCGCCAGTTTCAAGTGCTACGTTAGCAGACATTAGCAAGTCAAAAAACTATTCTTATGTGCCGTCACTTTAGCAACGACACAGTATTGTCAAGGGGAAAAGAAGGGGAGACGATTTTTTTATTGACAACGGAATTACATGCTGGAAAAACATGCAGCTAAAATTCAGGGAACATTTGGACAATAAGAGACACACGGGAGAAGTACGGGAAAACAGGGCTCATGTGGGTCTCATCAAAGGTAAGAGTTTGTTTTCTTTAACTCAGCTGATACTCAGCTGTTTACCGAATGCTCCATCTGACTGTGATTTTACTTCTGTAATGTGGTGGGTTGACATAATTCACGCACGGAACTATAGGTTGAGACTATTGTTCCGTCTGTAGTACCCAAGTTGTTTAGACTGTTCTATTTACTGCTTGAGTGTGTTGTTGACAATCGTTCATGTCCTTCATTAAACGTTTAGCTTTGTCATTTGATACGCCGCCTACGACTACCATCTCTCTGCACTACAGTAAACAGTTAATCAGTAACGTTAGCCGCTTTTGTGCTCATGTAGGCCTACTTCGTATTATAGCTGATGATCTTTGTGTGTGTGTATGTGACTGTCAGTCACAAGTTTATATTCTGTATATTCATATATTTTTTTTTTGGGCCATCCTCTAGTTTTGGCTGTGATTAGAAAAAAATTAAAAATAAATAAAATACGTTGTTTTGAGCGCGCGTGCGCGTTTCATGCGCGTGCACGCGGGAAAAATCGCGCGCGCTGTGCGCGCGGTCACGGCCATCCGCCACCATCGTAAAAATTCCTGGAGGAAACACTGTATATGGGTTATCTAATGTTGGGTGCTGCAGTAGTGATAACATCGTTGAATGATCTTTGGCTATAATAAACCTCCGGTGAGTCACAGGCCAGGTGTGTTAGGGAGAGGTATGGAAAAGCATAATCCATATGACACAGCAAAATACACACACACACACACACACACACACACACCAGTGTCAGGTGTGCCAGTCACCTTGATGTTGGGGCATCTCTCCTTCAGCTTGCGGGCGATGCCGGTGATGGTGCCACCCGTGCCAGCGCCGGCCACCAACATGTCCACTTTACCTGGAGTGGCGCAAAGAGATGACATCACAAAACAGGACTGACATCACAAACCAGGACACTAAAGACTTCTCCGACGGGGCTATTTAGACATCCACGAGAATACAGAGAATGGTGAAACCCTTTCTATCACAAGTATAAGCACGTACGCACACGCGCACACACACACCACACGCGCGCACACACACACCACACACGCACCGTCGCACTGCTCCAGAATCTCCTCGGCGGTGGTGTCGTAGTGGGCCAGGGGGTTGCTGGGATTGCGGTACTGGTCCAGGATGTGAGAGTTGGGGATCTCGTTCTTCAGGCGCCAGGCCACGCCCACGTGAGACTCGGGGGAGTCGAAGCGGGCGGCGGTGGGGGTACGCACGATCTCCGCCCCCAAGGCTCTCAGCACGTCCACCTGACGACACGACGGATCTCAGTTAAGAGTTAAAAAAACACCCACACCCACCTCCTCCCCTCACAACACACACACACACACCTTCTCCATGCTCATCTTCTCAGGCATGACGATGATGCAGCGATAGCCTTTCACGGCGGCCGCCAGGGCCAGACCGATACCTTCAGCAGAGGGAGACGGAGAGAGACAGAGAGAGACAGAGAGAGACAGAGAGAGACAGAGAGAGAGAGACAGAGAGGACGTCACGTGACCACCTTGTCATGCTCAGTCACACACAGTGGTGTAGTCTAGTGTTTTCTAGTGGGTATATTGTGATTTTTCCCTCCCAGCCTCATATTGTTCATTTCTGAACGGCATAAAAAAAAATCTGCGCTCCCTGTCTAACGTTATATATATAAATTACATGTTATAAGGCTGATCTGTGCATGATAGTGCTGCATTTTGACATACGTATTTCATGTCGCATCTCCCCCCTTTGATGGTATATGACGCTATAGTCAGTCCCAATGGTCCAAAATTCAAGTCCTTCGTAACACAGACGGGGTGAATTTTATGAATGAAAGTGAAAGTTCTGTCACGAAACGCCGTTACGTATCCTCACACATTGCTAAGTGGGTATATGGAAATCCTTGGCCTTTCCTAGTGGGTATACGGCCTAGTCCTGCGTATCACGTAGACTACACCACTAGTCACACGGCCAGCACCACAGCAGAGCCCTGGTCATGGATTTATAAACGATGGTACGCTCCGACAAAACCAGACTGGCATCTATTCGGTTGTTAAGTCTGACGTCACGTGTGACGTTTAGCAATTTCCGGGTCCAAATAAAAAATTCCCCGCACCAGAGTACCAGGGTACTAAAGCGGTAGAATGACAGTTCAATCGTTTTTTAGACTCGGATCTATTCATACAACAAGGGACGCAGCACTTTCCTGTTTTTCCCATATTTGTCAGCGTCTTTGAGCCTCGGAAAAGCGCTATACAAATATAATGAATTATTATTACCGCGGCATTTCGAAGAGAGCGCCTCAGCCAACGTTGGACCCAGGAAACACGTCACGACTTAACAACCGAATAGAGGCACGTGGGCTTTGGTTCGCAGTAGGAGACGTCGTTCAACTGGCTCTGTCTCCGGAGTTCCTCTGGCGTCGTTAATGAGGAAAAGCGGTGCTTGTGTATGTGATCACGACTAGGACTCTGTCACTGAGGGCGTCCTAAAGGACAGCACCTGTGTTGCCACACACCTCCGCGGACACCTCCAGTACACCTTACCTGTGTTGCCAGAGGTGGGCTCGATGATGGTGTCTCCGGGTTTGAGGATGCCCTCTCTCTCCGCGTCCTCCACCATGCGCAGGCTGATCCTGTCCTTCACGCTGCCCCCCGCGTTGAAGTACTCACACTTGGCCACTACACACAGACAGACAGAAACACAGACAGAAACACAGACAGACACACAGACAGACACACAGAGAGAAAGGGCCAATTAAAAATGTGGGAAAAGATTTGACTTGATCTGTTCAAGCTTGGGTTGTTGCAAACACGGAACTTTTAATCTCCAAAGAAATCACTTCTTGTTAACGGAATCCTAAAGTATGAGTCAACCGCTTGGCTCCGCCTGTCTGAGCAGGACAAGTCGAGGCTGAGGAGATCAGGGGGGAACGACTGAGCCGATTTAGGGAAAATCAGGTGGGGGGGGGGGTCATCCAGAGTTCCAGAGTTTCTCACACACACACACACACACACAATTATCCGATCAAACACCCGCACGCACACACACACACACACAGCTATGCTCTAACCCCCTCTCTAACACACAAATAAAAGCCACTTGGCACAGATTCCGAAACGCCACAAATCTGCTGCGAGCGTTCAGAGCAGAAGACTAATCCTGCTCACGTGGAAATCCAACGCAAGTTATCAAAACAGGCCTCTTTGTCTCCCTCCTCCATGGGAATCAACGAGAGATTGACTTTCAAACAATTAGGGGGCCTAGAAAAACAAACACTTGTATGGGGAGCGGCTTACAGAGGACTGCGGTTTGATCCTGACACCGTTGACCCCCGTTGCAGTGAACCCAAAAACCTTGTGGGGAGAGAGGTGGGCGGGGGGGGGCGGGGCGGGGGGGCGGGGCGGGGGGACGGGGGGGGGAGGCTGGTACAAAGCGGCACGATTAAAAACTTGGCGTAACAGTACAAAAGTCAACTGTACCAACCGCTGAAACCTGCCGCTTGTCCAGGTTTAGAATGATAAGGTTCTATCTCCGTTTAGAATGATAAGGTTCTATCTCCGTTTAGAATGATAAGGTTCTATCTCCGTTTAGAATGATAAGGTTCTATCTCCGTTTAGAATGCTAAGGTTCTATCTCCGTTTAGAATGATAAGGTTCTATCTCCGTTTAGAATGATAAGGTTCTATCTCCGTTTAGAATGATAAGGTTCTATCTCCGTTTAGAATTATATGGTTCTATCTCCGTTTAGGGCAGTTCAGAGATATTGAGCGTCAAAGTTTTTACATTCCATTATGTTTTGTGAGATGGAACCTTTGTATTTTATGAATTACTTAACTCAAAAATGTAAACATTTAAAAAAATAACACCACACAGGGATTAATAAACACCTAATGAATCAGATTATGTAAAAAACAAAATTTTGACCAAAAACCTTATAATTCTAACGTGGTGCTGAGAGGCACATCTGATCTACTAATCACCTCCACCTCGAGACAACTAGGATGAGCTGATCCTGAGGAGATATGAGGTCTGTCGCTGCAACGTCTCATCCAAGGCTGACGTACAGTACATGAGCCAGCAGTTCCCCCTCACGCAGACGTACCCTCAAATGAAGGGCGCCTGGTGGAGGAGGTAGACATGGAAGGACGGGCTCATTGTACCAATTCTGAGTACTGAACTTTGAGTGTCGGCCGACATAGAGTACCGATCCAATAAAAAGCAATTTTTTTTAATGTGAAAGGTTACCACCACCCCCCCCCCCCCCCCACCCCCCCTGGACACGCATACAACCTCCCCTACCCCTACCCATCTCCCCTAACCCTGCCACCCCCCTGACATGCATACAGCCTCCCCTACCCCTAACCATCTCCCCTGTCCCTACCACCCCCCCCCCCCCCTCCCCGTTCGCTAACTCTGCGTTCCATGTGCCCATGTTATCTGTTGCTTGTTGTTTCTGTGTTTTCCGTTTCTCCCATATTGTCAGCGTCTTTGAGCCTCGGAAAAGCGCTATATACATTTAATGAATTATTATTATTATTATTACTGCCTGCCACCCCTCGAAACACTCGCCTTGCAAACAAAAAAGCATGAAACGGGTGTTTGACAAGAGACGACTATTACCACAGTTTGTGTCATGGCATTGGATGGGTAAATAGCCCTGATCTTAACACCTGCAGAATTACTTCGAAAACAGTTTACTGTGACTGTGTTTCTCCACGCTGTCTGGAATTGTACCTAGTGTGCACCCCTGATAGTAATGCATGGAATAGAATGAGGAATGATATGTTACCGTTCTTCATTCCATTCATTACAATGAGCCCCTCCCCCTCCTCCCGTGATTCAAACGTGATTGACAGCTGTCTGCAGCGGTTCAGCGTCCAGGGAGAGGACACGACCGTGGCCACGCTACGGCTGGTCAGCTACGGTCTGGTCAGCCACGGTCTGGTCAGCCACGCTACGGCTGGTCAGCCACGGTCTGGTCAGCAACGCTACGGCTGGTCAGCCACGGTCTGGTCAGCAACGCTACGGCTGGTCAGCCACGCTACGGCTGGTCAGCCACGGTCTCAGGACAACCCTCACGTCCGTCACCAGGTCTTTTTTGTTCATGTACATTTTTTGGAACGTTGTCTTTTAATCCCCTTCTTTCTCTCTCGCCCCCCCCCCCCACACACAAACACCAACAGGACCGTTTCCTACATAATCCAGATCCCTTTGATCTCACAAATTCCCATGAATGTTGCAGCAATCCAGCCTGGTGCCACCTGATTGGCTGATACCAGTCTTCCTCCCTCGTCCCTCTGCACCCCACTTTGCTACAGTGGCCTTCAGTTTTTCCCACAAAGCCAGAACAGGACATTCTTTCAGACCCTCCACCCCCACTACCCTGAGGTCCGCAAGACACAGTCACAAAGCCATGGTCAGAGAAATGTTATGACAGGAAGGTCTGTATGATACCCAAATGTTCACATACTGACAGACAAGGAGGGTGTGTGTGTGTGTGTGTGTGTGTGTGTGTGTGTGTGTGTGTGTGTGTGTGTGTGTGTGTGTGTGTCCTGAGTACTCACAAAGTTCACACTTGAGGCCGAAGGTTTTGGGGATCTTGTTCATGCGGACGAGGGGTGTGTCCCCGATCCTCCGGAGGATGTTGGGTAAGATGCCGGGGGCCTGGGTCCTGGGGGAGAGAGAGAGGGGTTTCACATGTCAATCACAGAGACACAGAGACACATATCAATGCAATTAGCCCAAAATGAGAGCATGACTTATTTATTTATTTTTAAATGAAATAGGAGAACATTTTTATTACAGGGTGAGTTTTGCCTCTCTGCTCTGACAAACAAAGATCATAATATTGTAAAAGGGAAATGTTTAACGTTGCCACTTTTGAGATAACTTTGTAACTATCATGATAACTTTTTGTGAGTTTTTGTGAGTTTTGTAACGTGGCTGCTTCTAGATCCAGTGTAACTAACTTAGGACATGAACACACCATGCCCTCGCCTGGGGATGAAGGGTTTGTTTGATGGGTTGCAAGTGGAAAGATTACAGTGCCAAAACTATCAGAGCAAAGGCGGGAGGGAGCCAGAAAGATTCCATGTACTTTCCTATACAAACAAACACTTCCTCTCACAAAAAATGGCCACATCATGGTGATTCAACCAAACTCGTTCCCAATCTTCTCTGTGAGCTCATTGTGAGTAACAAAAGGTCACCCAGAGAATACAACCCACACAAACTACAAACCCAGACGTTGTATACAAGGCGTGCTAGGCTAGGAGCTTAGCTACATGCTAATCCCAGACACGTCTCAACAACAGCACAATGGTTTCCACACAAAGACAACAACACCACCCAATACGAGCACTGGACCTAACCTACAGGGTAGAGAAGGGAGAAGCCTTGCATCTGTGTGTGTGTGTGTGTGTGTGTGTGTGTGTGTGTGTGTGTGTGTGTGTGTGCGCGTGTGTGTGTGCGTGTGCGCGCGGAATCAATACTTTCCAGACACGAGTTGGTGAGAAACAGACATTCCTTGAATACAAGAACTACACTGACATCTAATTATGTCACTCCGAATTTTAGATGTTCTAGTGGTAAGCGCACATTTTCTTACAGAGCAATAGCTTTATGGAATAGGCGACCTGCCTCTCTCAGAGGCCTCCCTACCTGCCTCTCTCAGAGGCCTCCCTACCTGCCCCTCTCAGAGGCCTCCCTACCTGCCTCTCTCAGAGGCCTACCTACCTGCCTCTCTCAGAGGCCTACCTACCTGCCTCTCTCAGAGGCCTACCTGCCTCTCTCAGAGGCCTACCTACCTGCCTCTCTCAGAGGCCTCCCTACCTGCCTCTCTCAGAGGCCTACCTGCCTCTCTCAGAGGCCTCCCTACCTGCCCCTCTCAGAGGCCTACCTACCTGCCTCTCTCAGAGGCCTACCTACCTGCCTCTCTCAGAGGCCTACCTACCTGCCTCTCAGAGGCCTCCCTACCTGCCTCTCTCAGAGGCCTACCTACCTGCCCCTCTCAGAGGCCTACCTACCTGCCTCTCTCAGAGGCCTACCTGCCTCTCTCAGAGGCCTACCTACCTGCCCCTCTCAGAGGCCTCCCTACCTGCCTCTCTCAGAGGCCTACCTACCTGCCTCTCTCAGAGGCCTACCTACCTGCCTCTCTCAGAGGCCTACCTACCTGCCTCTCTCAGAGGCCTACCTACCTGCCTCTCTCAGAGGCCTACCTACCTGCCTCTCTCAGAGGCCTACCTACCTGCCTCTCTCAGAGGCCTCCCTACCTGCCTCTCTCAGAGGCCTACCTACCTGCCTCTCTCAGAGGCCTACCTACCTGCCTCTCTCAGAGGCCTACCTACCTGCCTCTCTCAGAGGCCTACCTACCTGCCCCTCTCAGAGGCCTACCTACCTGCCTCTCTCAGAGGCCTACCTACCTGCCTCTCTCAGAGGCCTACCTACCTGCCTCTCTCAGAGGCCTCCCTACCTGCCTCTCTCAGAGGCCTCTCTACCTGCCTCTCTCAGAGGCCTACCTACCTGCCTCTCTCAGAGGCCTCTCTACCTGCCTCTCTCAGAGGCCTACCTACCTGCCTCTCTCAGAGGCCTACCTACCTGCCTCTCTCAGAGGCCTACCTACCTGCCTCTCTCAGAGGCCTCCCTACCTGCCTCTCTCAGAGGCCTACCTACCTGCCTCTCTCAGAGGCCTCCCTACCTGCCTCTCTCAGAGGCCTACCTACCTGCCTCTCTCAGAGGCCTACCTACCTACCTGCCTCTCTCAGAGGCCTACCTACCTACCTGCCTCTCTCAGAGGCCTACCTCCCTACCTGCCTCTCTCAGAGGCCTACCTACCTGCCTCTCTCAGGGGCCTACCTACCTACCTGCCTCTCTCAGAGGCCTACCTACCTGCCTCTCTCAGAGGCCTACCTACCTACCTGCCTCTCTCAGAGGCCTACCTACCTACCTGCCTCTCTCAGAGGCCTACCTACCTGCCTCTCTGAGGCCTACCTACCTGCCTCTCTCAGAGGCCTACCTACCTGCCTCTCTCAGAGGCCTACCTACCTGCCTCTCTCAGAGGCCTACCTACCTGCCTCTCTCAGAGGCCTACCTACCTGCCTCTCTCAGAGGCCTCCCTACCTGCCTCTCTCAGAGGCCTACCTACCTGCCTCTCTCAGAGGCCTACCTAGGAGAGACTTCAAGAAACACATCAAAACTCACTTTGATGGTCATGGGGACTAATTTATGCAAAACCAAGTGAATGTATTGCTTTTCTGCTGTTGTTATGTATTGTGTATTAATGTGTTTTAATGCCATGTTTCAGAAGGTTTATTGACATGTACTGAAAGTGTATGAAGTAATGAAATACTGATTTTTGTAATGTTTTAATGTAAGGACTCTTGGAAGATTAGCCATTGGCTAAAAGAGGTCCTAATAAAAACTCAAACTCAAACTCACCGTTCAGGGTGGAGGTGAGGGGACTCAGAGGGAGCCATGCCGAGTCTCCAGGTGCAGCGGCTCGGCAGGTCAGGGCGAATCCAGTTCCTCTCCTCCACGCCGGGCTCTCCTCCGTTCTCTCCGTTCTCTAGCTCTCCGTTCTCACACCCCTCCCCGTTCACTTGGTCGCTACCGTTCTTGGAGCTGTTCAACGTGTTTTTGGCCTCCCCGTTCTTCAAGGTCCCACCGCCACTGACTTTGGAGCCCCCGTTCGAAAGGGCATCTCCTCCGTTGGTCTTAGCGTCCCCGTTGAGGAGGATCTCTGTGTGTCGGAGCTTGGCGGCATGGGGGCAGGCGGAGGGCACAGGGCCCATATCTGTACTGGAGGGAACAGCAGGCATGGTTTACCTGAGAGAGAGAGAGAGATAGGGAGAGAGAGAGAGAGATAGGGAGAGAGAGAGAGAGATAGGGAGAGAGAGACAGACAGAGAGAGAGAGACAACAATGAACAGTGAGACAAGGGGTCAGACATTAGGTTAGATTAGGATATACAGGCGATACACTGATTACTTAATTAGCACAGATAAGAATGACACAACTCTTCCATTTTCTTCTATGGTAACGTGGTCAGTGGTTCACTGTTTCAGTGGTAACGTGGTCAGGGGTTCACTGTTTCAGTGGTAACGTGGTCAGGGGATCACTGTTTCAGTGGTAACGTGGTCAGGGGTTCACTGTTTCAGTGGTAACGTGGTCAGGGGTTCACTGTTTCAGTGGTAACGTGGTCAGGAGTTCACTGTTTCAGTGGTAACGTGGTCAGTGGTTCACTGTTTCAGTGGTAACGTGGTCAGGGGTTCACTGTTTCAGTGGTAACGTGGTCAGTGGTTCACTGTTTCAGTGGTAACGTGGTCAGGGGTTCACTGTTTCAGTGGTAACGTGGTCAGGGGTTCACTGTTTCAGTGGTAACGTGGTCACTGGTTCACTGTTTCAGTGGTAACGTGGTCAGTGGTTCACTGTTTCAGTGGTAACGTGGTCTGGGGTTCACTGTGTCAGTGGTAACGTGGTCAGGAGTTCACTGTTTCAGTGGTAACGTGGTCAGTGGTTCACTGTTTCAGTGGTAACGTGGTCAGGGGTTCACTGTTTCAGTGGTAACGTGGTCTGGGGTTCACTGTGTCAGTGGTAACGTGGTCAGGAGTTCACTGTTTCAGTGGTAACGTGGTCAGTGGTTCACTGTTTCAGTGGTAACGTGGTCAGGGGATCACTGTTTCAGTGGTAAATAAACACTTGAATACATTACCTGGAAAAACATGCAATAGAGATTAACTGTGCTGGTGGAGAATAAGAATGATCTGACAGTGGTCCATCTATATATCATCGGTTGGTGAACACACACTCACACTCACATGCTCGGCACAGAATTTAACCAAATTGCTGAACCGTTACAACCCCTCTCACACCATTCGCGTGACCGTGTGTCACCGGGTAATGTGAGACTCGTCACAGTACATTTAACACTAGAACAGCCATGAGGGGTCATTTGACCCCTGTGAGTAAGTCAGGACCCTCCTTTCATGACTTTTCCTAGATATGTGGTGTTCTACCACCCCAGTATCCTTTACATTTTCAAAATCACATCAGGATAAGCTAATATAAAGCAATTTTGCCGTTTTTTCGGTGTAGGAAGCAGGCTAATTTACAAGACGGCCAACTATCTGACCCCCAAGGCGGCTCTTTTAGTAGGTAAAAAAGGCACTGCTGTTCTAGTGTTAAGGGGACTGGGGGAGAAGGTAATTCCTACTTGGTTTATGGAGTCCAAACAAACACAAAAACAAGATAATCTCTCAGACATTAACCAAGGCCCAACACACGCTAACCGAGCATTAGCGAGTAAGTGTCCACATTGTTTCTCATTGTACAGCACACAATGGGCGGCTGTGGCGCAGGAGGTAGAGTCGCCATCTAATGATCGCAAGGTTGGCAGATCAGCGATTCGAGCCCCGGCTGGCCACATGTCGAAGTGTCCTTGGGCAAGACACTGAACCCCAAAATTGCTCCCAGTGAGTGGGCCGGCGCCTTGCATGGTAGCTTGCCGCCATTGGCGTGTGATTGTGTGTGTGAATGGGTGAATGAGAGGCCGTTGTAAAGCGCTTTGGATAAAGGCGCTATATAAGTGCAGGCCATTTACATAACACACAGAACTGAGCCTTTTAATTTAACTGACACTGGTGGACTAATAATCAACTAACAATCAACTTTAATCAATGGTCAGTGATCAGACATCTCCGCCTAGAGGGAGGCAGGTTGGACTAGAAAAGCTTTGGGTTTTAAACAGCGCAAACCAAATCTACTGAACACAGCTGAGCTGTTAAAGAGGAACTATAGCTTTTCCTGTCTAGGTCGTATCAGTAGTGGTTATGTAAATCGATTCTAGCCCAGAAAACTGACAAAAAAAGTGTCAAAAGGTTTGGACATGAACCCAGTTGTGTTAACGTTTCAGTCAGGTTCGAGTCAGAGAGAACAGAGCGTGTTCTGCAGAGAGCTGTGAAGCCTCTCCTTTCCCCTGACAGGTTTAAAGGTTGGGCATTGAATGTAAAATACTGCACACAGCTGATCTTCCTCTGCCTGGCTGAGCTGAAGGCTGTGGAAACACACCCACGCACGTTGCACACACACACACACACACACACACACACACACACACACCCAACACCACTTTTTCTTGGCAAGCTACAGAGCTACTCCTGTCCGGCTGCCCAGATATATTGGTTACATTACACAACGCTGTATCCACCAACAGTTTTAAAGAGCTATGGGAGACAAACACACGTGTACGGCACAGGACGTCCCGATAGGTCAGCTGACGTGATGACGAGGCGAGACGTGCCCCCAGACACAGCAGAAGAAGCCACAATGTTAACCCTTTAATATTTACCAAGACTGGCTTCTCTTTGAAACAGCAGAGAAGGCTCTCAATAAACCTTTAAGTTAGGGTTATGGCCTAGTGCAAAAGACATGATATTGTAGACAGTGTATCACAGTATAAGGTATTACAGTGAGTATAAATAATAATAATAATAATTCATTGTATTTATATAGCACTTTTCCAGGGCTCAAAGACTCTGAATAAATGAATATAATTAGTGAATATACATGAGATGAATATCAATATGATATGTACAGTTGAACATGGGGGCAATTGGTCTTGAGGTATGTTACATATATGTAAGATGTATAATTAGAGACCGATATCATAATATATGGCATAAACAGGCAGTAATGCTAAATGCTAAAGTGAAGTCGTCAGTGTGGGGGATGGAAGGTTCGGGGGTGGAAGGTTCCGGCTGAGAGACCTTTCACCTTTTATTACAACTCCTAATTATAGGTCTGCTGCTAGACTTCCTGTATAAAGTAGCTGGGTTGGTGTTGTGTAAATGCAACCCGACCCTCAGCAGCTAGGAGCAGAGACCATGTGGTAGGTGGGGCCTGTCCCAGTTTCCCCTGTGAGGGAGTAGTAACACAGCGTGTGCAGAAATAGATACAGCCCACATGTACCTACGTGTGTGGAGGTAACTGATACAGCCCAATGTGTGCCATGAAAGAGATGGCTGGTGGGCATATCATTTGGGAGTTATGGGGAGAGAACACACGTACGGGATTTCCATGTTTCCATCTGTTGGGGAAAATTACCTGACACTCAAAGAGTCTGTGCACGTCCCTGCTATGGAGGGGTCGATCAGGGTGGGCCAGTTGTCTAGGCCTAGCCTAGCACAAGCCCTGAAAATGCTGTGACAGTGTGCACATTTCCTCTTTTTCATAGATGTTACTCAGGAGTTTACGCTGATTTCTAAGGTGGCTTGTTCTGCATTTGTTAGCGTGACGTTTTTTTTTCCTAATGCATTATTTACGATCCTGTTGTTCATCTGAACTGGCTTTGTTTCCATGGACGTTGACAAGGACCCTCCACCTCCTGCTGCCAGGCCAAGACCCCTTGTGTGCAAGAGGTTTTATGGTCAACAGGTGTAGGGGCGGCTGTGGCGCAGGAGGTAGAGTCTCCGTCTAATGATCACAAGGTTGGCAGATCGGCGGTTCGAGCCCCGGCTGGCCACATGTCGAAGTGTCCTTGGGCAAGACACTGAACCCCAAATTTGCTCCCAGTGAGCGGGCCGGCGCCTTGCATGGCAGCTTGCCGCCATTGGTGTGTGAATGTGTGTGTGAATGGGTGAATGAGAGGCCGTTGTAAAGCGCTTTGGAGCAGCCTTGGAGCAGCAAAAAAGGCGCGATATAAGTGCAGTCCATTTACCATTTACTATGTTTTTCTTTGTGACAACCGATCTATAAAGACAGTAAATTCCTTTTTGGGTCATTGCTCATTCGATGTTTGACCACAGATGTGTGTAGCTACAGGCCCAGACCTGAATAAACTATCTTGATTCAACTTTCCAATTGAGCATCGACTTTAAATACTTTATTCCATGTTTTATACTTCAATATCATAAATCATCATTAGGCCTACAGCATCGCTATGTTGAGAGAGCAAAGACACGGGTTAAGTAAACATAGTGGTGGAAGGAACTTGGGGTTGTTCAGCCACTCAGTCAGCACAATAACCAAGGTAAGAGGCCTCCTGTAACTCCTCTAACTCCAGCCCAGGCGCCAGAGGCATGTAGTAGGCTGTCCCACCGAGCATCGTGGCCGAGCAGGTTCCCGACCATCCCCCACTGCTTTTGTGATTCAAATGAAAATACATTGAAAACTCGCAGGAATGGGAAACACATGTAGTCCTATGCTGTTTCTCATCAGCCTTGTGTGTATATGTTGGTAGGTTAGTGAAATAATTCGCTATTACAGCCATAAATGTAATGTATGCATACCAATCTGAACCAACGTTTGTGATAGTAGAGTAGGGAGAGATCAAAACAGTTCCAGTGAAGAGGTAGACAAGAATAATTGCCTTGTTGTGGGTAATCGTGTTAACACCTGAAAAGCACTAATCCATATAGGCTACTTACTTAGGGGGCCATTCTTATGCAAACCAGTTGATCTCTAACTGAATTGGTTCATTTTAAAATATTTCAAATAATCTCAATGACTGTGCTTGACGGTATGTTTAAACGTCTTTTCAAACTTAGAAACACAAAAGCGCAAAACGGCCTGAATGGTCCAAGAATGAGAATGTATGTAACCCAATTAGCTTTGACCTGTAGCCCACTAACCTGATCAACCAACTATGTTATAACTGGTTTACTAAATCAACAACCAAGTGCTCGTCTATCAGATCAATCTGACAAGGTAATCGATCGCTGCGACACCCTAGTGCTGATCGATAGATTTGAATATACATACATATTCACATACATACATATTCACATTCACAGTAGACTAATAATATAATAATAATACAATAATAATAACTAATATTACAACACTATTGACCAGCTACTGTATTGTAGGCATGCGTGCCGATCCTATTCGAATTTCACCATCACTTTATGACTCATTACCATATTCTACTTTATTATGACTTACTTTACTTATTCTATTAATGTCTTATGAATGTGTATCCTGCTGCAATGCCAACGTCCTAGAACCTAAACCTATGTTACTCTCCTGTGTACCTGTACATTGTAGTTGTAATAAAAACAATCCTGATTCTGATGTGTTCTATTTTAGATTATATTGATAATAAACCCAAATATGAAGGTTAACACAAATACAATATAATTAGATGTATAGCTGTCTGTCTGAGACGAATATCTAGAATAAGTCTAATAGATAGATATTCAAATGCAAATGCACAATGTTTAATTACATTTTCACAAACGTCACACTTAGGACGGGAAGGATGAGATGATGCAATCGTCGCATTCTACATTCATTGTCTGCGTTGACCGTGAGGATGCTGTGTGCTGTGACGTAAATGCTATTTCATCATGCATGCTTCATCATTATGCCAATCAATCAATCAATCAATGGCTTCAGATCCTCACTGTTTTCAACATTACAGACTCACGGACAGATTTAGAAAGTACAGTTTAGAAACGCACAGCCTTAATGTCCCGGGGAGACAGACCGCTTGTGTGCATGTGTGCGGAGAATGCAAGCGTGCCTTGTGAATCACACCGGATATCTTGATAATATAGCTTTTATATCTCAATAGTCTTGATAAGGGTATATTCATATTCAGTAGAAAGACATAGATGTTAACTCACCTTTTCGTCAATTTAAAATAGTAGTAATAGTAGCGATATGTGATCCAGTGATCCAGACCTTCCGTAGAATGCGAGAGAGAGACTGTCTATGAAACGCCGGTGCCACAATGTTACAGTCGCTCACATGCGACTAAAGCGAAAGGAACCATCCAATGTGATTGGAGCATCCTTGTTTGGTGTGGACGGTGATTGGTTAAGGTGGAGGCGTTTGTTTGTCGATGTCCTCCAATCAGAGCGTATCGATTTGTCGGGCCTTCGAGTGTCCTCTCAGGATGAGGTTCGTAAAGGTTACGCTGCTACAGACAGATGCGTTACCTTACCGGTATAGACAGATCGTGCCGTGGGTAAACATAAACAATTGATTTATGACGGAATATCTATAATTTCAACATTTAGGGGTTTCTAATTCAGAACCTTCCGCTCATAGTCATAGTTTGGTTTCTCATTAGGCGCAACCGAATGACCCCCTATGACCACAAGAAATTAAGCATCTTCAACCAACCACTGTGCCCATTGCACTATTCTTTTTAACAGTGTTTAAAGACCCCCCTCCAGTCAAAATCGAACATTTTAAAATGAAAATACACGTTTTAAGTATACGTTTAAGTTATTTTTCAAGAGGCAGCACTGTTACTTTTTTTTTGTACAAATAAAAAATAAAATAAAATAATAATAAAGATAATAATAATAATAATAGTAATAATAATAATAATAATAATAATTAAGAAAATGCACTAGCTCATTGAGAAACGTCCACCCATAGGAATGCAGTTCAAACACGCCCCAGCATACGAGTTTCCCCAAACGGTAACATGTGTCAGAGTCAAACGGTAACATGTGTCAGTGGTTTAATTTATTGTTTCCAGATTTCTGTGCCCGTCGAGACACGTGTCTTTCCAGACGGTGTTATGTATGGTTATGGCGCAGTTGATTTCGGTGACACAGAGGGGAAACTGCGTGCTAAAGATGACCTTGCAGTTTCTCAATGAGATGTTGCATCAGCTAGCTAGCACATGCATTTTAATTGCATTTGCAATTTTTGAGTTAGTAATTAATAAAATACAAAGGTTCCATCTCACAAAACATAATGGAATGTGAAAACTTTGACGCTCAATATCTCTGAACTACCCTAAACTGAGATAGAACCTTATCATTCTAAACGGAGATAGAACCTTATCATTCTAAGCTCACGAAATGTGGCCTGTAGTTGACCCTTGAAACAGAATACGATGTTAACATGTGGGAAATCCACCCTATAATTCTACCTCTGGAAGCAATTCCCAAAGTCAACAACAACATTCCTCCCCAGTAAAAATCGTTCTTTTGTCCAAAAGCATCCTGGTAAGTATCCACTGCCTAGTCCTGCCCTCTGCGGCCCCAGAAGACCCTAAGAAAAACAAAGGTAACTACAAACTAGCAATATTGTTGTCAAGGAACACTATCTTCTTGATTGTATAAATATCAAACTGGCACTTAAATCATAACAGGTTGGTTTCCTCAGACACAGATTAAGCCTAATGGTAGACTAAATAGCATCTTCAATTGAGATTTTCTACTGAAAGTGAGTTGCTCCAGGACTAGGTTTAATGTGTGTGTGTGTGTGTGTGTGTGTGTGGGGGAAGCTGTTTGTAGAGGTTAATGGACAATAATCAACTAATGGCGTTCAGAGTAATTCATAACAATCTTACCAGTAGCCTATAAGCCTCTCCTACAGTATGTGATTATAATATATGTCAAGACACTTGACACTATCTAGGACAGGGGTATATACAATGTGTAGCTGGTCTTGCCTTTGTCAATTGGTACTCCTCTGGTGTAAAGGATACCATAATCAGTTTGATTGATTGATTGAAAACCTTTATTGTCCCCAATGGGGAAATTTTGTTGTCAAACAGCTCAGTTAGGGCAGAAAACATTCAGTACAGAAAAGGCTCAATAAGTAAAAAGTTCCAAAAGTTCCATCTCCAGGTCTCCCCCACCCTGCAGGGCCTGAGAGATGATCAGATTAAAACCATTAATTAAACTGCACCTTAACATTTTTTTAAAGGCATGGATAAGCATGTAAGAGTGAATTTATTTTGCTATATGGACCCACTCCAAATTAGGATAACCCCAGGATATTCAAATCCCGCTAATTGGTTTAGGCAGTAAGCCTTAAATAAATCTAAGATAGATAACCATTCATTTGAGCCAATTCCTTCTCCATACACAGAGGTGACCATGCATCAAGACATTAGCTGATGCGGTGGGTTTCAGGCTACTAGGAATTCAGCTTAGATTAGCAGGATTTCACCATCCCTTACTTACAGTAAAACCAGTCTGAACATGACTCAGCAGGGTGTGACTCATTGCTGCGCACTACAAAGACATGTTAAGGGAGCCGCCGTCTAATGGTCGCAAGGTTGGCAGATCGGCGTTTCGAGCCCCGGCTGGCCACATGTTGAAGTGTCCTTGGGCAAGACACTGAACCCCAAATTGCTCCCAATGAGCGGGCCGGCGCCTTGCATGGTAGCTTGGCCGCCATTGGTGTGTGAATGGGTGAATGAGACCGTTGTAAAGCGCTTTGGATAAAGGCGCTATATAAGTGCAGTCCATTTACGGCTGCTCTGACCCGTTAACATGGGCGCCGAAAGGAAACGTACACATGCTGCTGAGGTTGACGTTTGCGGTTTGTTTTAAGGGTCATTAGCAACAAACTCCTTCCCCAGAGAAGAAACATACGAGACAGATTTAGTACAAATCATGTTTTTATTGAGAAGGCAAGCTTTCATTTTCTTGAATAAAAATGATAAAAGAAAACATTTAAACTAATTTTGGTCATTGGTGACACAATTCTATGAAGGGGCCTGGGGCAGTTGATAGAGGGATGGGGGGTGGAGTTTGTAGGATCTAGGGAAGGACAGAAGGATAGAGGGATAGAGGGATAGAGGGATTTGGGAATTGCTGGAGTTCGAGCAATGAGATGGGAAGGGGGTTGGACGTGTGGTTAGGGCTCAGGTTTAAAATCTTCCAGAACGTTCGCGATCTCTGGAGCGGCGCCTCTCGCGATCGCGTCCTTTGCCTCCTCCTCCTCCTCCTTGTCCTCCTCCTCCACCGCCACCGCCACCCCTGCCTCTGTCCCGGGAGCGAGAACGCCTTTCCCTTGATTGCGATTGCGAGCGCGAACGATGCCTACAGAGGAGGAGAGGGAGGAGAATGAAAGCACTTCTCGATCTGGGATTCATTCAAACAAAACCGTCTAATAAACACTTATTTTGGTAAACAACTGAGGGGTGGGATTGGCGGAATGTAACCTATCCAGTGTTCCCCCTAGGTTTGCTGCCTTGGGGGGGGTGGCATGGACCATGGCATGGACCCCCCCCCCCCCCAGGGGTAAGACCCTGCGACATACCAGCATCATGTCCAGGGAGTGTACTAACTTGTACATTAAGCCGCCTCACGCTACGGAAACAGGAGACAGGCTCCTGCCCTATGGGCCATTAGGCTCGAGAACCATCGGTTCTCAAGGCTACTTACTTATGTGGTCTTGACTACCCGTCCACTTTCTCACCTGGTTCTTGCGCTCTCTCTCTCCGGTGCACCATCCTCCTCTCTCCCTCTTTTGCTGTCAACCAAAAGGCAAAGATAACAACCAGAGTATTTATAATCTAATAAGAGGTATAAATTGATCCATATCGGCCCGCCCCCCCAAGGCAATGGTAGGGGAAACATTGCTATCTCAAATTCATAGAACAATGGAGGCAAGGTTGTTTCTTTGTTCTGTATGGCACCTTTAAGTTTAATTAAATGTATTGTTACATTCTTGTTTGCATCGACTTTTGAGGAAGCTTGACAGTTCTGTACCTTTTCCTGCGCCGTCCGTAGAGCTCCCTTCTCAGCTCGCGGGAGATGGGCTTCAGATGCATGAAGTTACAGAAACCGCCTCGGGTGCACTCCCTGTGGAGAAAAGGGGTACTGCAGTTAGCACACTGAAGGTTGAGAGGAAAGTAGGATAAAGCATAGCGGCTACATGAAGAAACCAAATCTATGCAACAGGAAAGATGGGCACATTTTGGCACCATTGTATAATAATAATAATAATAATAATAATACACACACTGAGACACAACAACCCCATTGAGTTACAATGACCGTCTGGTGCAATCTAGTAAACCACAGATGTAAACTTGAGCTGAAGGTTTTTTTTTCTGAGTGGGGCAGTCCCACTCATATTTTTCATATTTTTTGACAGATACAGTAGAGATTTAGACAGGAAGGATGGGTGAGAGAGAGAGGAGGGATGACATGCAGGATATGTCCCCGGCCGGAATCGAACCGGGGACCCTGCGGTTACATGGTCAACGCTTAACCCGCTACGTAAGCGCCCCGAGAGCTGAAGGTTTTGTGTGTCGTTCTGCGTGTCGGTACTGACCCCATCTCATACTGGCGGCAGCAGGCTTCTCTGAAGTCGGTGACGGGAGAGAGCTCAGCGTGAATGGGCTGCCCGTTGAACCAGCGGTTATTCAGATCCATCACCGCCTTCTCTGCGTCCTCCTCACGGCGGAACTGCGCACAGAACAGAGCATCAGAGAGTGATGAGTGATTGAGAGGTGTGTTTGTCTGTGGACAAAATCTGTCATCACAACAAGGCAGTGAATGACTGGCAGCGTGTGTGATAGCAGTGGAATACGTTTTTTTTTTACCGATACTCCATCATCACATTGACACGTCACTCACCTTCACATATACGTTCCCAACCAGATGGTCTCCCAGGTTGTCACATACGTTCATCTCTTCCACCTCTCCGTATTTCTCCTCCATCTCTGTGAAGACCTCCTGCAGCGGGAGAGAGACCAAGAGGGATGTGGAGAGACAGAGGGGAACATCTAGCACCCTCCATACGGATTTGGTACTTTTATGTAAAAGCTAGTGCTTTTTGGGGGGGATTGTTAACATTATATACTTGAAAATACCCTAAAATAAAAGGTGATATTCTGTACTTTTGTCTCATTCATAATTGTATATACTATTAATTGCTGGAAGAGCCTAAATAGATTTTGGCTTCTCTGGTCCACATACTTAAGGAGGGCACTGTAGGTTATAAAGTTAATTCCCAAATATTCAAAACACTTTACAAAAACAAAAAACAAAAACTAAAAACATCATACACAACCAACATATCAGAGATATGATATATTTTAAAGAAATAATCAAAGAGAGATATGTGCTGAGACCATCCACTCCAGACACCCACCTCAAAGAACTCGTCATAATGTTCCTGCATCTCCACATCGCTGACGGCACCTAGTGGCAGTGGGAGGAACACGCATCAATGGCAAGCCAACATCAGATCCCCACTGTGGTCAACATACATACACAAGGAAAAGGCTACACAGTACATTCAGTTCTGACAGAATAGGGAACTGTAAGGGTCAGCCATAGAGGAACTGGCTGTTAACGTAATAAAGCTAGACAATGGGACTACATCCTAAAACTAGGGACTACAGCCCAAATCACTAAGGAAAATGTCCCTCAACTCACCAATACAATATCCCATATATCAATCCACATTTTCAACAAGAAAGTTGACCTAGTTTTGAAATGCTATCATCTGACACTTTAGGGGTTCACAGGCCAGGATTAACTTCTAGTCTAGAAATAGTGTTTGGCACCAGGTGTTGTACAGCACAGAGCGAGTTAACTTCAGGCTGCATTGCAGTACCTTACCTACACCATTGTACGTGTTACATCAGGGCAACAGTAACCGTACGTGTGTAAACAGACATCACTGACAGTTGTTCAACAAATTTAGATACACACCATATTAGATAACTGTTTTCAAAGGAAATGTACTCTTGGCTTGTTAAAACTTCGTACCTGCCCTGCACCTGACCCCAAAGCTCATTATCACTAGAAGGGGATGACCAGGTCAGGTACAGAGCAAAGACAGCCCCCCCCCCCCCCCCCCCCCAAATAAGATGGTGTTGGCTTATAGACAGAGAAAGAGAGAGTGACCTTTGGGAGAGCCACAGGCCCCTGTTAACTTACAGCGCAAACCATCAGCAGACTGGGCAGTGTTTTGAGGGTTACGGTAAATGTTCAAGAGGGCAATAGTCTGAAATACAAAATGTACATTTTTGAGATATTTTCAGGTAGATTTCTAAAAAAGTTACTTGAATAGGTTAATTTTTTATCCCCTCCCACCCCCTCCCCCTAAAGACTACATGTACCCCCCAACCAGCCCCAGAAAAGGGTGGGAAGGGATGATTGTAAAAAAGAGATTAGGATGATCCACTGGTCTGGTCCAAGCTGTGAAAGAGAACTGTAAGTGAAAATCTCAGAATGACATTTGGCAACAGAAAACATGAACTCTCTTAGCATATTAGCCAACCCAAACAGTAGCTACATTACCCCTTTAGTTTAGGAGGTGGCTTGAAATTCTAGAACTTCAGGGTGAATTATAGGTGAGGGTACACCCAAATATGGGTTGACCAGTCATTCTGAGATGTTCAGATGAGAAACAGAGCAATTACACATGACACAGTAATAGTTACAAAAGACTAGAACCCCTTAACTTACCTGAGAGGCAGTGAGTGGTATTGCATCAGCTCTGCTAGCTAGGGCTCAAAGTCGAGGTACTAGGACTACCTTACTATTCATATATAACCCACATTGACACTCTTAACAACATGGCAAACATAGTTACTGTGAATCCCTCTACTGTGCAGGATGCTGAGAGTGACGGCATAAGTCATACTTAAAACTAATTTAAAAGGCTGTAATAAACAGGTCTGTAGTTCCCCTAGTGGTGCATTTAAACAGTAGTACAAAGATGATATTTCGGCCATCAAATGTGGGGGACTATGTCGGTGTGGTCTGACATCCTGCAGCTGAAACATTCTGAGACCTAACAACTCAAGTTAATAATCTGCGGCCTGAGGCACATTTTCTTCTTCTTTTTATTTTTATTTTTTTAAACATCAGGAGAGGGAGGGAGACAGACAAACAAAGACAAATAACGGGCACTATAAGAACACCCCTCGTGCTAACTTTAAACGGCGCAATGGAAATTTAGTAAGGATTCTGGCTGGATTTCCACTGGTTTAGGACATTCTCCATCTATGACACGATGAGAATGTGTAATTTCCTAATCTAACGGTTTTGACCTCGGAGGACGGGGCTGCTATTTTTGTTGTTGTTGTTGTTTTTTGGAGTGCGGCATTTGAGGTACCCTCTGCTACCAGCGCTGAGGCAGACCCTCCATGCCCTGCAGGCAGCCAGCGGAGGCGCAGACCTAAAATCTGAGGAGGGGGGGGAGAGAGCTAGGGTGGAGACCTGGAGGGCTAAGAGAGGACTGGAGCAGAGGCACTTACAGTGGGAGCCGTCGGCCGTCTGCGCACTGTTTTGGGGGTTACGGTAGATGTTTTGAATCAAGATGGTCTGCAGAGGGAAAATGAAAAAAAAATATTTATAAAAAAATTCGATAAAAAACTAAATCCTCCGCCCCCCGCCCCCCCCCCCAGAAAAATATAGGCCAACACTAACTAAAGCAGACTTTTTAAACCCACAGTTGGTGTTGAAGGAAGGTGGAGCCCCTGTGAGAAAGTTTAATTAAAATCCTGGGACCTAGAAGAACCTAGAACCTACGAGTGAGGGGAGTGAAATCCCTGGACCTAGAGGAACCTAGAACCTAGGGAGGGGGGGCAAGATCCTTGGACCTAGATGAACCTAGATTCTGTAGGAAGGGAGGGGGGGGGGGCAAGATCCTTGGACCTAGATTCTGTAGGAAGGGATGGGGGCAAAATCCTCGGACCTAGATGAACCTAGATTCTGTAGGAAGGGATGGGGGCAAAATCCTCGGACCTAGATGAACCTAGATTCTGTAGGAGGGGAGGGGCGCAAAAACAGCACAAAGCAGGAGTCCGTGCTTGAAGGGAATTCTGAATGTTCCCTCTCCTGGGAAGACAAGCTGTGGGGGAACCTATAGGAAGCCTAGACCGGACCTACGCACGCAGAGACGGGAGAGCAGGATTTATATCGGATCGAGGGGAACAGTTTGGGCTTGCTAATTGGAATTACCGTATTTTCCGGACTATAAGCCGCACTTTTTTTCATAGTTTGGCTGGTCCTGCGACTTATAGTCAGGTGCGACTTATGTCAATATATATATATAATTTCATACTGACTGACATGAACCAAGGAGTAAACATTACCGTCTACAGCCGACAGAGGGCGCTCTGGGCTTGTGACAACTATATGCTGCTGCTGCTATACCCCTGAAGAAGTTATCTAAAACATTAGCGTGTTGAAGCTAAGCAAACGGTAGCTTGGTGAACTTGCTTACTGGTAACTTGCTTGTTGGACTCGCTGGCTTGTTATGTTCATTTAGCCTATTCAGCCTCCCAGGTATGTTCTTTATGCTATTGTGTTGCTGAATAACTGTTAATGTGTTATGTTAACATACCTGACTTCTATTCAGCCTGTTGTTCTGTGTGCTATTGTGTAGTTGAATAAACTTGCCTTTCCAGATTAAATGTCTGTTCTTGGTCTTGGATTTTGTGAAATATTTCTAAATAAATGCGACTTATAGTCCAGTGCGACTTATATATGTTTTTTCCTCTTAATGTCGCATTTTTTGACTGATGCGACTTATAGTCCGGAAAATACGGTACATGAGATGTATTATTGCAACGAGTAGGCCTTATATGTAGATACATACTAGCTATCGCAATACCCGTGCTATGAGGTCATTGAAAACGTGCTACAGGGATTTAAAAACATGTTCAGGAAGTCAATGAAGTTTAGTCGTACGCACACATCACACAAACTGTAAGAGTGAGTGGTGATGGTGGCTCATAGAATAATTCAACACCAGTTTGGTGAGGCCGCAATATTTGAGTTTTACAAGAAAGCAATTAGGCTACCTCAACTAATGTGAACATTCAACTACAACCAATCGTATGAAGCAGAGGGACAACCTCAGGAAAATAATAATTAAAAGATGGTACACTAGAAAAGCCTGGTTGTTAAGAGAGCATCACATGACAGTCCAGAGGCTACAAAGGGGTAGGAATCGGCCTATACGAAAATACTGTGAAATAAGCATTGTCGTGCCTTCTTTCAGCCAAAGAGTTTTATAAAGCTTTATAAAAGACATACATGTCTGGCCTCTGCACAGTTCAGGGCTGAAATCTAACTGAATCTAAGTGTATTCTAGATTCTAAATCTAGAACTAGTTCTAAACCTCCAAGAGCTTATTAAAATTAAAATTAAATTAATTATCGTATTAGGGAGTTACATATGAAGGCCAGGCAGGCCTGAGTGGGGAGAAGTGAAGATTGTCCTTATAAGGAGGAAGGTGTCGGATCTTAAAATAGAAACTGTTGCGTTAGCCTTAAAACGCAGCACAGTTGTCATGCCACTGGCCAGTGAAAGACAATGACGTTACTGAGAGGTTGTGTAAGAGACCGACGTGGACAGTAAGAGAGACGGAAAGTACTTTGGATATGATAAGTCACTGAACGGGCCTGAACATGCAAACGTAGAGGAAGAGCTGCGATCGTGTCTGTAGTATAATGGCATTTAAAATACTTTACCTGTTTTAGCTCTATTTTACCAATTAAGTATTGAGAACCAGTACTAAAAATGACATTTTAATGGCTTTGTTATTTGAAACTTGACAATACTTTCTGTTTTGAGAACAGGATGCCCGTGAGTGTTCAGACATGCAAGGAAAGACAAGTCCAGGGTCGTTCTGCTAGGAGGAATCAAAATGTTTTAATGTGGGGGGGAAGAGGTTAAAATGCACACAAAATGACATTGCACTTCATATTAAACGTTACGGGCTAACAGTATTGGGTCTACAGAAAATGCATTCATTCAAACTGAAACATTACAATCAGCACTACATATTTAAAAGCCTGTAGCATGCATGCACTAACCCATCTGACCCAAAAAGGAGATTAACAACGCTACTTTAGTGACAGGTGGGTTACTCTGGGCTTCGTTACAACATGTTACAAGCATTAACTCTGGAGCAGTAAGAAGACTCGGGCCTACCTGGCTGAAAGTTGGCTTATTGTGCAATCTGGAGCACCTGTCACCATGGCGACAGGCACCAATTTTAAAGTAGAAAGAACAGTTGACTCTGTTTTGGAGAGAGAGAGACGTTCGTATCAGTCATGTCATCATCAGGGTATATACAGGAATCTTGAGGTTAATTTCAATACCTTTCTAAGACTTTTTAAAGACCTTGTCACTATTTTTCCAGACCTCACCGCCACTTCGAGCTGTAACCGTTTACATCAGTGACACCTTTAACTTAACAGTTTTAGTTTGCACCAGACTAGACCACTATCATACAACAGAATTTCCGGTTCATCTTTGTTTTTTAATAAAACGAATAAATTCGCGAACTTTTACTAAAAGTTTTTAGGACTCAAACTCTTTGGACAGAGACTAATTCAGAAAAATACCTACAAAATTCAAGACCTCATAAAATCGTCTTTTTAACACTAATTAAGGGTCTTGATTTTCCCAAAATTCATTTATCAACTTTTAATACTTTTCAAGACACCGCGGATACCCTGCTATGGCGCAGATCACAAACGCAACACGGGACCATATGAAAGTACCATGTTACCACATCGTACTGACGTTAGCTACTAGCCACATTGCAGACCTGCATTCTCTGCTAGCTATTTACATGATAGCAGCTCACGTCGGACAAAACGCGTTCATTAAAACAGCACGTCTACGTTCGAGTTTAACGTTATTTGACGGATACAATAAAGAATACGTGACACACACACACACGCACGCACACACACACACACACACACACACACACACACACACACACACACACACACACACACACACACACACACACACACACACACGCTGTTAGCTACACGACCCACTAGCTAGCTAGCAATACTAGCCAGTTACCAGAAGCGTTTCTACCACTACTGTTTAACGCACGACAGCCTAGCTGGCTACAAACCACTCGGAGTGAACGTCTACGGACTCTTACATGAAACACATGTTAACATGGTTAGATAGATATAACTGGTTAGCTCATAACGTTTATACTTACTTGTCTTTCTCTGTGCCGAAAATGGACGCCAAGTACTCCGCCATTTTCGATTCTGACTGACTTAAGATTCAACAAGATGATTCTTCTTCCGGTAAAATAATACACTTCCGCCGGTAATGTTTCTGTGCTACCCCAAAAAGAGTCCGAAAGCGTCTTTAAACTTTGACTACGGTGGTTGAAATCACAGCAGGGTTTTACAACATGAATCATTTTAAGTATTTATTTTATATTTATTTTATATTTATAAAGTATTTATTTCAAATTTTGGAACAAGTACTTGAGATGCATCGTTTGGTTTTTTCCAGGGATCCTGACTGTTCTCTTATAATACCAACAGGCAAACAGCATATTCTCAATCCAAGAACTCAGATAGGACTTTTCACAAAATATTAGATTAGATTAAACTTTATTGTAATTGCAGAGTACAAGTACCAGACAACGAAATGCACTTTAACATCTAACCAGGAGTGCAAATAGTGATGTAAAACAGGATAGGTACAGTATGGCAAGTACGGTAGTTAGAGGTTTAAAAATTAAATTATAATTACATTAAAATTATAAAAATTATTAAAATTAATTATTAATTATTAAAATTATTATTTAAGTACGGTAGTTAGAGGTATACAAGAGATGGGTAGCAGTAAACTATGTAGGCTACAGTTAAGGTGGCTACAGTGGGGGGAAGTATTGAACACATCAACATTTTGTCCAGTAAATGTATTTCCAATGAGCCTATTCAAGTGAAATTAGCACCAGACTTTGATATTAACTCAAACAATCCAGACAAAAAATCTTATGATAAAAGTTTAATCATAAGGTTTAATCATAAAGTTTAAAATCTTATTATAAAAAAGTTATGTACAAGGCGCTTTCTTTATGAAGTAGATTAATATTAATATTATTATTAGTAGCCTAATAATAATAACTTTTTATTTGTATAGCGCTTTTCCTGTAAAGGTTGAATGAGAGGGATTATCGTAATGTTGTGTGACTAAAGGTATATAGGAACAAGATCATTGTTTTATACTGGTAATGATAAGAATTGTAGACAATATAATTAGTCATTTCAATACCCATATAGAATTGATCATTTGTATTAGTCTACTTTAACTGCCTATTTTATGTTTATTGTGATTCTACTAGCCTATTGATTTTAAATGGACATATCTAGTGAATGCATGATTATAGAGATTAGAGATGTTTTATATACTTTGATTTTTATATTATATTGTTATGGTTAGGGTTATTGTTAGGAGTTGGCACTAGTTTGCCGTTTACGATGAGTGGTTGTCAAATGACACCTATCAAAACATGTCGAAGGGAGTCAGATGTAACGACTCCACTGATACATCATGTATCTGTAGTCTTTTATGACATCAGTAATTCTCAAACAGAACTCTTTAGTATTACATCAAACATTCACCCAGACAGAACTCTTCATTATGACATCATATATTGTCAGCCCTTCATTATGACATCAATCAGACAACTGTCAATCAACTATCAATCAGACAACATATTACCTCATGTGGTCTGGTTATTGTATTTTCAAGTGGTCTGTCTAGTGTCTATCTCTCTTCATTGACATTACATTCTCTTGTAAAAGCAGAACCCTTCATGACATCTTTGCTTAGACAAATATCATTATTACATTAATATTTTCATTCATTGACAATTATTTCATAATTATGATATTGCTTAAAACCATGCTCGATGCTCTTTGCTCTCCACGAAAAAGGGTTCTGATGGTTTTAAATTAGGCCCCAGATATTATTGGTATGCAATATTCAGAGAGGCACAGCTGTCTTGCTGTGCGACATTATATTGGTTTGAGTGGGTTTTGGAGTCATCCCCGTACACACTAAACCTACATTCGTTTGTCATCTATCTTAGTGCTAAATCCTGTCAAATTCACAGTCCAGTTATGAAGACTTGAAGATTGTGCAGCAGCGTTTCCTCCACTCTGATATGCGTGTATGTCCTATGTACAATATAAGGAGGAATCCTGTCCTATTTACGACCATCTTGACTGACCTCAGTCAGAATGTTACAGGCCCTAGTCGAGCTACACCAAAAGATGCTAACCTTTCATCAGCAAACATATCTTTTGTAGACTATTAACTCTCACTCATCAATGTGTTTTGTTCATTTAAAAATTATTAATAATAGAGATGTTGATATCATATTGCATTCAAACATAATCATAAAAACCTCCACCAATTGTCTAAGGGGGTATGTGTTCATGGTAAATGTTTATTCTTATTTTGAACACATGGGTTTAGGGTTATCAAATGCATTCTACCGTCACCCCTCCCAAATAAAAACTGTGAATAGACACGAACACACACATAACTTTTTTTGCAATATCAGAGGGTTCACCGATACTAGACTACTAAATTCCCAATTATGGTACAAAATCTTTACCACTTTAAGGTGAGAAGAAGTTGCTTGTAGTAGGCGTTAATCTACGAGCCCCAAGTGTTCGGAACACAATATGACACATTATGAACAAATTCATACACGATGAATGTTGTATGTATGTACAGGCATAAGGCCTATATGTGACTATTAAACTCAACCAACTGCTGGTTCAAGTTGGTTACAAGCACAAAATAGGTAATCCTGTGTGCAATCAAGAGACCAGAGAGAAAACAATGCATAATGATCCTAGAGTCAAAGTGAATGAATGAATGAATGAATGGTCTTTATTGTCATTGCTACAGTACAGGTACCAAACGAAATTTAGGAGGGGTGGCTCCCCTGGTGTTAGGAAAGAAAAACTAAAAACAAGAAGGGAAAAGAGCTGGTTTACATAAATAAAGGCTATGTACACTATCCACTATACTATACTATACAAATAAAACACTGTGCTGTACTCTATGCTATGCTATAAATATCCTAACATTTCCTATCTCTGAACCTTATGTGCACGAGGGTTGTAACTTGTCATATTGCACATAGTATTATTGCATATTCATTTAAAGTGTCGCAGTTTGCAGGTTTGAAATGTTCACAGTTGTGTTTCAGTATTGCACTTGATTACAGTTGTCTAAAAAGCAATGCATATGAATGAATGGTCTTTATTGTCATTGATATAGTACAGGTACCATACAATGACATTTGTGAGGGGGGGCTCCCCTGGTGCTAGGAAAAAAAATACTAAAAACAAGGGAAAAGAGCTGGTTTACATAAATAAAGGCTATGTACACTATCCACTATACTATACAAATAAAACACTGTGCTGTACTCTATGCTATGCTATAAATATCCTAACATTTCCTATCTCTGAACCTTATGTACCCAAGGGTTGTCATATTGCACATAGTATTATTGCACATTCATTTAAAGTGTCGCAGTTTGCACGTTTGAAATGTTCACAGTTGTGTTTCAGTATTGCACTTGATTACAATCTATTAGCTGCCATCAAATTGTCTAGATTGTCCAGGGCCTAGAACCTAGGTGCATATTATCCTAGAGTAAAAGTGATGTCTAAAAAGCAATGCATATGACCCCAGTAGGCGGTGGGCCGAAGCTGTCTATCTGCTTTCGTTTGTGAAATAATCGATCTACAACTATGGACTAGTTGATTTTTTCATATAAGCTAAATAGGTTTTTTGGGAACATGTTTCCGTCTGTTGGCAGCCGATTTTCGATCGACGTTTTATGAAAAGTAAACTTACGATCCATAAGTTAATAAGGAGAATGATTGGGGCTACTATGCCGCTAACCAATCAAAACCTGTTAAAGCGTCACCTGACTTGACGTCTGCCAATGATATTCCTTCAAAATACGTAAACAAGGAAGTAAACAACGTATTATCTGGAAAGAAGAGAAGACTGAGTTGTTTCGGATAACTTTACTGTCAAGTAATGTTTCAGGTAAGATTTGCATGTCATACTAATTCATATCACATATTAATGAACACGTCCATGTCATGTTGTGTCAATACAAACATGTTCTAATATGCTATTTTAGTGAAAAATCCAACCAAACGTCACACGCGATTGTGAAGCTAATGAATTAACAAGCTATCTAACTTTAAAGGGTACAATAGCTAAGTTACCAATGTCAACTATGTCTATTCTCAATCATTTCAGTAATAATTGTGCCAAATTGGGACCAGTAACATTAACTTGTGTGTGAGTACGTTACAGTATGTGTGTGCAAGCATGTTTTTGATATTGTCAATCGTCTCACTTTTACGAGGTGAGCTGGTAAGACAAAACCCAAGACTAAATGTATCTTCACTTGCCTTGCCTATAATTGACGAGACTAGACAAAGATTCAAGTGTTTAGAGAACATTTATAACACTATTGTGTTTTCGCAGTGCAAACACAGACACATGTCTGTACATGGTAGGTTGTTAGATTTGCATGTGCATCTCCCTTTCACACATTTTATTTTTTTGCAGGAGCAGTATACAAGCTCTAAAACTGAAATATTTGTCCCGTCTGCATATTATGCACTGGGCGGGAAGAAGATGTGGTTTTTTATTTAGGCTGAACGTAGTGGTAGTCTTTGAGCGGAGAAGTCTAGGCTTTGGTGGTGTATCATTGTCAGTTTGACCTTTTTTTGATTGATTGAAAACTTTATTAGAAGATTTGCAGCAGTAGGTACATGAAAGTACATATTACATACAAGGTCAACTAACAGGATAAAAACCCAAGAAAGCCACTGGCTTATTTCAATTGGGGTCCTTGATTCTCAATTCATCGTTACATGTAAGACAGACAAAAAAGCTAGTACTCTCTACAAGATAATACAGACAAATAACTATTACTATCTACAAGATAAACACACATCCATCATGGGAAGAACAATACAACAAAACATAAGGTATGTACAGCGGGTAGGACAGGTGGGGACATACACCACAGGTGGGGGCGGGGGACAAAACACAAAGTATGTACAGTGGGTAGTTCGGGTCTTTTAATCTGATTTTTGATTTAGAGGGTCCAGTTACGGATTGCAGCCTCCTGTAAATGTTTTTTGAGAGTGGTTTTGAAGGTGGGCAGTGTTTTGCACTCCTTTAAGATTATAGGAAGGGCGTTCCACATTTTTACTGCATAGTTTGCAAACGAGTTTAACCCCTTGTTTGTGGTGCAACGTGGTTGAACGTGGTTCGTGGAGCTTCCTCTGGTGTTGTATGTGTGGACGTTGTTCACTTTTTGGAAGTATGTTGACAGGTACTTGGGTGTCTTTGTGGTGTAGCGTATCTTGAAGACCAGGCCCAGTGCAAGCTGCTGCACTCTGTCAACAACTCGTAGCCAATCAAGGCTCAAAAAATGAGCAGCGGTTAGATGTGTCCTAGGGTTGAGACCTAGCAGAAGCCTAACCAGTTTATTTTGGGCTGTCTGGAGTCTTGTTTTATGGGCCTTTGTGGTTCTATAGTACCATGATGTTACGGCATAGTCGAAGTGACATTGAATGAGAGCTCCTGATAGGGTCCTCAGTGTGTTTTTACTGACAAGTGAGGATATCCTGTACAAGAATCTAGTTTTATGGTTAACTTTTTTGATTACTTTTGCTGCCATTTTATCTCCGGAAAGATTTGCCTCTAAGATGGAGCCCAGGTATGTAATATCCTCTTTTCTTGTGATATTAATGTTACCCACTGTTATTTTAAAATTTTCAGCCTTTCTGAGTTTAGATGGGGATCCGTATAGGATGGTTTCAGTTTTACCTAGGTGTATTGATAGTTTATTGTCAGCTAGCCAGATGCAGATTCTACTCAGTTCAGTGCTTAGCGCTTTTTCCACCTGCAATATGTCCCTGTCAGAGACCAGCAGGGCCGAGTCATCCGCGAACAGGAATAAATTGCAATCACATGCTGATGACATGTCATTCACATATATTAGGAACAGTAAAGGTCCCAAAATGCTTCCTTGTGGAACGCCGCAGGTCACTGGGAGGGGGGGGGACATTGTTCCGTTCACACTAACCACCTGTTCCCTCCCCTCTAAGTAGGATCGCATCCAGCTCACCGATGTTCTATCGAACCCTATTGCTTTCAGTTTATCTAACAATATGTGGTGATCTACTGTGTCGAAGGCCTTCTGGAGGTCCAGCATGACCATGCCGCAGTACTTGCCCGAGTCCACCTCATGGTTGATGTGGTCGTTCAAATAGAGAAGGCATGTGTCAGTGGAATGGGATGTTCTGAATCCTGATTGAAATTCATACATCAGCTTTTTTCCGGTAAGGTACCTATCGACCTGTTCATAAACTATTTTTTCCATAAGTTTCGAGATGGAATTAAGAATAGAAACAGGTCGGTAGTTGCCTGGGTCTAATTTGCTTCCTTTTTTATACAGTGGGGTTACCCTTGCTATTTTAAAGTCAAGGGGGACGTGTCCCTGTTTGATGGAGAGGTTTATTATGTGGGTGATGATTGGGGTAATGGAGGCAGCTGAGTCTTTTAGAAATCTGGCTGGAATATTGTCATGGCCCGTGGCCTTTTCTGAGTGTAGAGCGCCTAGCTTTTTAAACACCTCATCGTTTGACACCATGGAGAGTTTAAAATCATCATTGCGTACACCCAGTTTATTGTAGAACTCACGGATGTGCTCTACACCATAACGCCCTGAGTGGGGTGGTAGATTGTTAACTAATTTAGTGGCTATGGTTGTAAAGAAAGTGTTTAAGCACTTAGCCACATCCAGCTTGTCTGTAAGGAGAGAATCACCAGATTTGATGCTGATGTTTGTAGACCTGGTTTTGAGTTTTTGACTGCAACCTAGTTGGCTATTAAGTAGCTTCCAAAGGTCACGTGGTTTGTTTAAGTTTTCTTCGATTTTGTTATCGAGGTATTCTTTCTTAGCAGATTTGGTCATGGTAATTACCTGATTGCATAGTTTGTTGCATTGTTTTTTAATTTTCTCAAAGTGGGTTTTGTGATCTTCGTTTAAGTGTTTCACTAATTTTGATTTGCATTTTTGAACTTCAGAGCACCTTCTGCTTCTACTACATTGTAAGGGAGGGGGGGGAGGGAAGGGAGAGAGAGAGAGACATATGATACTCTATGCATTGTAATAGTAATGCTTCCAAAGTTATAGCCTAGTTTATTTACAACTCTCCTAATCTGTTTCCCCAGGTAACCCCAGATGCTCAGCCCTGGACTGCACTGCACATCTTCTGGACCTGACTTGACAGGGCTGACCCTGACCCATTGATGCCTTGTTCATATCTTGTTCATGTCATATCTTAGCTTGTTTATATCATATTGTTAATAATGTTCATGTCATATCATGTCATATTAATCTTAGCTTGTTTATATCATATTGTTCTTATAAATAACTTATATTGCTATAAAACACACCTGCAGCCTCCTGTACTGATTTTTCCCTTTTCTTGCGGGCTCTTTCAATGTTTCGTATGTTGGCATACTGCATATAGCATTGTCTATGGTAGCCAATATTGTGGTTATAGTGGTTCTCCAGCTGCACAGCCGCAGAGAGGAAAGCGCTACAGAGAGTCGTGAGATCGGCCCAGAAGATCATCGGCGCCCCCCTCCCCTCTCTGGAAGAGCTGTACAACACACGCTGCCTCAGGAAGGCCTCCAAGATCTCCAGAGACCCATCCCACCCTGGGAACGAACACTTTGTTCGGCTGCCCTCGGGCAGGCGGTTCAGGACCATGTCCGCAAGGACAAATAGACTGAAGCTCAGCTTCTACCCTAGGGCCATTCAGGCCCTGAACACAGCAAATACCTAGATTCTAGGCCCTGGACAATCTAGACAATTTGATGGCAGCTACTAGATTGTAATCAAGTGCAATACTGAAACACAACTGTGAACATTTCAAACCTGCAAACTGCGACACTTTAAATGAATGTGCAATAATACTATGTGCAATATGACAACCCTCGGGTACATAAGGTTCAGAGATAGGAAATGTTAGGATATGTATAGCATAGCATAGAGTACAGCACAGTGTTTTATTTGTATAGTATAGTATAGTGGATAGTGTACATAGCCTTTATTTATGTAAACCAGCTCTTTTCCCTTCTTGTTTTTAGTATTTTTTTTCCTAGCACCAGGGGAGCCCCCTCTCCCAAATATATATAATACCAATATATATAATAGCAATTTGGCTTTCTGCAGTGTGAAGATTCACCCACTGTAGAGAACAATGTACAAATTTGGTCCAACTTGCATCTGAAAATGCTGTAATATTGTCCGTTCGGTTTGTTAAATGCATACAACACTCCATAATTCATCACATCTCGTTATTTCCCCGCAGTTGCTAGGGTTAACAGCCATTGTTTACATTTCGGGGTCCTAATGAAGCCGTACTCGAATTCTGATTGGTTTATCAACTAGAGCGACCAGCGATGTGCCTGAGCAGACAGACTATTAAAAAATAAGTTTGTGAAAATCTCCGACATAATACAGCTGCAAACAAAATTGTTATAGACTTAAGAGAATTACTTAATATCGTATGTAAGAGATCGTTTACTCCGTAGATGGAAAAAGATAAACTTCGCGATAAACGCGTTCGGCCCACCACCTACAGAGTAAAGCTAGGCCCCGCCCCCTCAGTCTTGTTGACCAAACCAAACTTGCATGAATCCGCTTCGGGAGAGAGACAGGAGGCTAGCTTTGCTATCCTAGCTCACATCGGGACACGAACCAACCAAGTCCAACAGGTATGTGTGTACGCTACTCTTTTTAACACGGCGAACTCATGATATAACACGATATAACAGCATATTAGAAGGGAAATGTGCCCTCTTTGAAACGCCTCATTGGGAAAGTCTTCCCGCTTTTTGAGTGTCTCGAACAGAACTGCTAACTGGTTAGCATAGCTTAGCATCATCAGCTCCTCATCCCCACGGTGTGTAAGCTAAGCTAACGCCACATGCCATGGATGGTTACACGCATTCGGACCACGAATCCTCTCAATATTTAACAAAAAGATAACCAGTGTATATGGATACCAAGAAAGTAACAAGTAGCTAGATAAACTACGATCCTCCGAAACTTAAACTTAAATCCTAAATCCTGGAGTGGGTCGAACCGACCCGACGTAGCTGCTAAGCTAGCCGTCAGATTAGCAGGTTCAGGTCCGCAACAACAGTCCCGTAAGTCCCGTTTTGTAGTCCCGTTTTTCGCCGCCTTCCACACGTTCTACCTTCAGTCCAACCAGCCCAGTTATGTTTCCTAATAATCACTGTTATTAAACGGGTTAGATTAAACAGGTTGGTGATGTATGGATGTCCCCCTGGCCTGAGCACCTCTCAGAGGAAGTCTGTTAGACAACGTTGTTAACTTAGCCAGGATTTCCGGAATCTCCTTTGCTTGTTTTGTTTCCGTTTTCTTCCATTTCCGTTTCACAAAAGTTTTCCGCCACTTTCTTAAGTTTCACTAGTGGATTAAACATCGATCGGTCATTTGGCGAAAGGTTTAATTGTTTTAACACCAGTTGTATTGTTGCTTATGGGAACCAGGGGGGTGTTGGTGGTGCCTCGCCCCGGTGCTTCGGGACCGCAGACAGACAGAGATGTCTCTAGCCCCTCGCACCGCTGTAAAGAAGTGCATTAGTACCGGGTTATCATCCCCCGAAGTGTTTTCTTTCGGGGGATTGGCCCAAATTTGGCCAAGATGATCAAGTTTTATAGATAATGGATTATCTAAGTAATGGCCCACCACAAGACAAGGCCTAGGTATTGGTAAGGCCTCGCCCTCGACTGAGTGTTTAGCGATCAAGGACCCCAATTGAAATAAGCCAGTGGCTTTCTTGGGTTTTTATCCTGTTAGTTGACCTTGTATGTAATATGTACTTTCATGTACCTACTTCTGCAAATCTTCTAATAAAGTTTTCAATCAATCAATCAATCAAGCGCACACACACATAACCCTCCTCGGCCGCCCAATGAGAGAGAGAGGAGAGGCTCCCCTCTGGAGGACCAAGTCTGTCAAAATTAACAATAACTAGACACATAAATGAATGTATGAACAAATACATTTAGAAATGTTATTTCGTTATACTGTGTGTATTCATTCATTTATTTGTTCATACATTCATTTATGTATCTATATATTTATTGTTAAGTTTGACAGACTTGGTCCTCCAGGCTCCCCTCCACAGGAGAGGAGTCCTTGTCTAAGCTGTCAGATCTGCTTCATTCAAATCAACTCACACACAATGTGTAACTCCTAAGCACGCTGGTTATATCACGATGTGTTTCTATCTCATGTTTTGTTATCCCCTGTTTTTGGAACCTAGTGCTGCTGGTGCCATAGAACCAGTTTAGTCCCCCATCCAGGGTTTCCGTTAGAAAAATTTGCCGTCGGACATCGTGTCCGGGAAGAATTCGATTTACCGGACAAACGTGATATATTCCGGTCATCATATTAAAATATAATAAAAAATTTTTTTTTCAAAATCATATATTTTTTTTCTCCAAATCTAATATAGCTGTTTGTCGCGGTGATTACTGTTGTGTAGCGGCCTATATATGCCATTTAATGTCTATTTCTCATCCGATACGATTAGATGCGAGCTATATAATATATAATAATATAACATGATTTGACGCATGCGCGCTATGCCATGCGTCAAATCCAGCGCTGAACGGGTCCAGCGCTGAACGGGCGCCTCACTGGGAACTGAACAGACAGCATCGATCAATGAACGGACTCCACATTACGTTAACTGAAGTTTGTTAAATTGTTTGGGATTAATGTGAGTTTTCTATTTTCTCTTTACAGTTTTACCCTTTTTTTTTTTTAATCAATAAAACAACGTCATTTCTATAAGTCTCGCTGGTTGGGAAGGCATTTCGTTTAGCTCGGGGAGTATGACAATGGGAAGAACATAACTGTTTATTGAGAAACAATTGATAGGCAGTCTGGGATACGTATATAAAGAAATACCACAATGTCTAGATGTATAACATTTTATTGAACAGTAACAGTGCAAGCATGTAGGCTACGGGGAACAGGGATTTTGGTCAGTAGGTCCTTTGTACAGAGGGCGTTTCTCTCCGACAACGCGTTCCCAGGTACCATGGAAGTCATAGGTAGTCCAGCACACTGACAGAGAGACAGACAGACAGACAGACAGACAGACAGACAGGCAGACAGACAGACAGATAGACAGACAGACAGACAGACAGACAGACAGTCAGCTTACTTCTACCCTTTTGAGTGGAATTACTCCTTTAATTAGCTGTTAGCCATCTCAAAGCCCCCTGAGTTGCTCGTCAACACTGAGAATAGACCACATTATAGAAACCAAAACACCGTTTTTTAAATCCACAGGGAATAACCGAGAGTGTAAGGAAAGGCACACCCAGCGCTGTCAGTGGTGGGGAGACTTGAAGTGGCTTTGCTTGATTTCCATCACAGATTCAAGGATTGAAACACTGATGAAAATAGGGAGTAATAGTGATGGGATTATCTTAGATTATTTTAGATTAGATTAGATTAGATTAGGTGAGATTCAACTTTATTGTCATTGCAGAGTACAAGTACCAGACAACAAAATGCAGTTTAGCATCTAACCAGAAGTGCAAATAGTGATATAAAAACAAACACTTAACTTTCGGGGAAACTGCTAAAATAAAATAAATTAAATAAATTAAAAAAGAAAGCGACTATTAGCACCGCCGAATGACAACAAACGTATGAGTAATGAGTAAAACAATGTCACTTTTATAGTATGTTGTTTAACTTGCCGTTCGGTCGCCATGGCTCTGGTGTGTGTAGCAGCTTCAGCTAGCTGGCTGGAAACTTCTAGGGGTGCGTTCGTAAACACGCTCTGAGAGCGCCGGAGCGCACGCTGGCTTCGATGTCACAGAGCGACCGAGTCGTTCGATTGGACGAGAGGCGTTCCGCGAGTGCTGATCGGATTTCCAGAGCGTGTTTACGAACGCACCCAGCCAGCTTTAGCGAATTGTATTCAAAGGGAATTATTTTCACCGGACAATATGTCCGACGACTTTTCAACTTGTCGGACTTCACCAAATTTTACCGGACAAAGACCGGTAATTGCCGGTTAACGGAAACCCAGCCCCCATCATCATATTAGTCAATGTGACCATACATCATACCATGTCTAAAAGTTTTTTTTATTTTTTATGTTATGGTTGTTTATCCACCATGGTCGCAAACGCTGTAGATTAGATGTGTGTGCTGATCTTGTCATCTTGTTGATGACATTTAATAATTATGAATCACGTGTTCCGTTTCCCATCACTCCCCCCCCTCCATTCCTTTGTAAGGGAAAACAGCTGACTATTGGACGGCAGAAATGTCTAAAAGTAGTGAGACAGAGGAGATGATAGAGATTGAGATCGATGGACAGGAGAAACAGGAGTGTCTGGAGGAAGGGTGAGTGATGTTTGTGTGTGTTTCCCCCCCCCCCCCCACACACACACACAAATAAATAAATGCATTTTAAGCCAACTTCCCTCTGATGATCTAACTCTACTACTGTCTGTCACCTTGTCATGTTTAGGGTTGAGGAGCACACCATCACGTCAGCTGACTTGATCCAACAGGACATTGACATAAACGAGCCTATCGGCAACTTAAAGAAACTCCTGGAGCCTCGCATCCAGGTGTCATTAGACGGATATGAAATCTGTCTACAGGACATTCAGGTACTGAGGCACCTGTTCATGGGCTAAAACAACCTGTGAGATTTAGTGCTGATGGAGTCTATTGTATCCCCCGATATGTTTTGAAATGTGCTTTTCTAACTCTAAAGGTTTTTTTTCCTCAACCCACCCCCACCCCCCCCCCCCCCTCTCTCTCTCTCTCTCTCTCTCTCTCTCTCTCTCTCTCTCTCTCTCTCTCTCTCTCTCTCTCTCTCTCCTTCCTCTCTCTGTCTCTCTCTTCCTCTCCTTCCTCTCTCTGTCTCTCTCTCTCTTTCTCTCTCTCTCCTCTCCACCTGTTCATCCCTCTCTCGCTCCTGTCCACCTCACCACCCCTCTAGCTGCATCCTGACCACAGCCTCTTTGATCAGGGAGTGAAGACAGATGGCACAGTGCAGCTCTGCCTACAGATCATCACCAGACCAGGTAGGCCACACACACACACACACACACACACACCCCCCCCCCTCCCTCTGGTTCAAGTGTGGAAAGTAGTATGTATATAATATTATATATACGGTACATGTGGGAAAACTAGGGTTAGGGTTAGGTGCTAGGGTTAGGGTTAGGGGTAGGAGTAGGGTTAGACATGCCAGCATGTACCAAGTCGACGTAACACCTATCCCTAGTTTTCCCACATGTACCGTATTCCCACATGTACCGTAACATATACGTATATATATCACAAATGGAAAATTGTCCAACAATAAATACAGCGAGATACTTTTCAAGCACACACTTACCTCCCCCTCTTACCCTCCCAAGGGGAAGAGAAGCTGAACATCCTAGAGATCGTGAAGCCGGTGGAGGTGGTGATCGACCCGGACGCGGCGGGGGAGGACGGGACCATGGTGGAGGAGGGCCAGCTCATCGCCGTGGAGCGCTCCGCCCTGTCGGACGACACCTTGGAACAGGTGACCCGCTGGGCCGCGGCCCTGGAGGGATACCGCAAGGAGCAGGTCCGCCTGGGAATACCGTACGGTGAGAAACACAGCAGACATGGCGGCTGGGCTGAGCTGGGCTGGGCTGGGCTGGGCATGCCGTAAATACATATCCTTCATAAACACATACGTTATCTAAGAGCTTCTGTGTGTGTGTGTGTGTGTGTGTCTGTGTCTGTGTCTGTGTCTCTGTCTCTGTCTGCACATGTGTGCATGCGTGCTGTTCCTCTCTCCCCCCCTCCCCTCCAGACCCTGTGCAGTGGACAGCAGATCAGGTGATCCATTGGGCCGTGTGGGTGATGAAGGAGTTCAGCATTGACGAGATGGAGGTGGGAGGGATCCACATCGCCGGGCGCGACCTCTGCTCCTTCTCCCAGGAGGAGTTCCTGCAGAGGGTTCCCAACGGGGAGATACTCTGGAGCCACCTGGAGCTGCTGCGCAAGTGTGAGTCACCGGGACGGTGTCGGTGTCGGTGTGAAAGAGGGTGACAGTCGAGAGAGTGTGTGTGTGTGTGTTTGTGCGGCAAAGAGCGTGTGCTTTTGTTTGAGAGAGAGGGAGGGAGAGGGTATACAGGGTATCCGCGGTGTCTTGAAAAGTATTGAAAGTTGATAAATACATTTTGGGAAAATCAAGACCCTTAATGAGTATTAAAAAGTCTTATCACGATTTTATGAGGTCTTGAATTTTGTAGGTATTTTTCTGAATTAGACTGTCCAAAGAGTTTGAGTCCTAAACACTTTTAGTAAAAGTTCGTGAATTTATTCGTTTTATTAAAAAACAAAGATGAACCGGAAATTCTGTTGTATGATAGTAATCTAGTCTATTGCAAACTAAAACTGTTGAGTTAAAGGTGTCACTGATGTAAACGGTTACAGCTCCAGGTGGCGGTGAGGTCTGGAAAAATATTGACAAGGTTTTTAAAAAGTCTTAGAGAGGTATTGAAATTAACCTCAAGATTCCTGTATATACCCTGGAAAGAGGGTGACAGTCGAGAGAGTGTGTGTGTGTGTGTGTGTGCGGCAAAGAGAGTGTGCTTTAGTTTGAGAGAGAGGGAGGGAGAGGTTATAGCCTGGTCTGAAAACAAACGGCACAATTACAGATACGTCCCCCCGAGCCCCTACGGCTTTAACGTTTGCAGATTAAAGAATCGGGATAGGTTTGCCCACCCACCGCCGCAATACAACCCAATAAAGAAAATGAAGAGCTGTAATACATGTAAGCAACATGCATCTACCATAGTTTAGATCTGCAAAGATTAAAGGGGAAATACGCAGAGAGAGGGGGGATGGCTTGAGGGTCAAGATAGCGTTGCATATGATTTGGTGCCCTATTCCGTTGGCGTTAGCTAATTCTTGTCTCTCGGTTTCTTGCAGATGTGTTGGCCGGTCAGGAGGCTACAGTTACCATCGACCAACGTAAGCCTCTGTCCTGTCTCTGTCTCTGTCCTAAATGGAATGGACTGCACTTATATAGACGCCTTTATCCAAAGCGCTTTACAACGGCCTCTCATTCACCCATTCACACACCAATGACGGCAAGCTGCCATGCAAGGCGCCGGCCCGCTCACTGGGAGCAATTTGGGGTTGAGTGTCTTGCCCAAGGACACTTCGACATGTGGCCAGCCGGGGCTCGAACCGCCGATCTGCCAACCTTGTGATCATTAGACGGCGGCTCTACCTCCTGCGCCACAGCCGCCCCACACTCCACTGTCCCTGTCTCTACACTGTCCCGTTTTGTTGGCTGTGCCAGTCACAGTATGTGGTAATCCTTTGGTAATCAATAGCCACTTTTACGACAGCGGTGCTAGCTTGTGCCAAGGCTTACTAGAAGCTAGCTAGTGTTCAGAGCCTGGTGCTTGGAGCATAGTGAACAAGCCTGTTTGAATTTCCACAGTTGGGCTTTCTAGTCCCGCCCCGAATGTTCTCCAGTTTGTTTACATTCTAAATTTCGGTACGGTATTTGACCCTAACCCTAGTTCTCCGGTTTCCCAATAGGTTCTGGTAACTTAAGAACTTATGACAGTTGGCATTCGCAGAAAGCGCTATTCAAATCCATTCGATTGTGTAGTTACAGTGAGCTAGCTTGGGTGACGCTTGCTTCCACCCACCGAGTTTGCTAGCCAACTAAAGCAATTGGAAGGTTAAGAATATCCCATCCTTGTTCTAAACCCGGCAGGGCATGATGTGAATGGATAAATGGACTGACTTATATAGCGCCTTTATCCAAAGCGCTTTACAACGGCCTCTCGTTCACCCATTCACACACACATTCACACACCAATGGCGGCAAGCTACCATGCAAGGCGCCAGCAGCCCGCTCACTGGGAGCAATTTGGGGTTCAGTGTCTTGCCCAAGGACACTTCGACATGTGGCCAGCCGGGGCTCGAACCGCCGATCTGCCAACCTTGCGATCATTAGACGGCGGCTCTACCTCCTGCGCCACACCCTGTCGGGTCGGCTACTGGGAGGGATAGTCGCGCAAGTCCATTTCCCAGGGTTCCCGCGCTGGTCTTAAAAAGCCTTAAAGTCTAAAATCCAGCACTGCGGTTTATAAGGCCTAAAAAGGCCTAACATTTCAGTTATTAGGTCTAAAAACAAGGTGCTAGGTATTCAAAATTAGATTAGCTTGTCCTGCAAGTAAATCAGTCCGACCACATCTATTTACACGGAGATGGAAATGTACTTTTGAGTAATTAGGGAACTTATTTATTTTATATGAATTATCCTTCAGACTTTTCTGTCTGTATGGCAGTGAAATCCCTAATTTCATCACCTCGAGGATGACAAAAAGCTACGACATGGTGGGCGCGAATAGGTCTAGAATTCTATTCAAAGGTCTAAAAAGGTCTTAAATGTGACGCGTTGAAACTTGTAGGAACCCTGATTTCCACTGACCGTAGAAAGATATTTCAAATCCATTCTGGTAGACGCAATCGAGTAATGACCGTACCTGTTGTCTCTGCCCCACAGAGGTCCAGATAATCCCGGCGCCGGTGTCCACGGCCACCACCATCAAGGTTCTGAAGCAGAGCCGCGGGCCCAGAACGCCCCGCATCGCAGGAGGAGAGGAACGAAGCTCCCCCGGCAACCGGGCGAACTAAAGCAGGATGAGGGGTGTGGGGGGGTGCCTGCGCTTGGTTTTGTTCTAAACCTTGGTTTTGTTGTTTTATTCTAACCAGGGGGTTATGTGAGTGTTGAAAATCTAAAAGTATGAGGCTTTGCATCTTTTGTCCCTTATCTGTAGTTTAGAATTATTTCCATTGTATATAATTTAATTTTTAATTTTAATTTAAATAAATTTTAATATACCGGTACTCCATGTTTTTGATAGCCACAAGGGCAAGTGTATTTTCATATTTTCCATTTATAAAGGATCTGTTTTGTATTTTATTTCCAGTGTCTGTTTCCCTGATGAGCTGGACCTTTTTAGTCCACCAGGGGGGGAAATAAAGTGGCATGTGTTTTTCTTAAGGATTGTGAGTCTTTTTAATCTGCCGATACAGCATGTAGCACACACACACACACACACACCTTCAATACAGCATGTAGCACACACACACACACCTTCAATACAGCATGTAGCACACACACACACACACACACACACATTCATGCAGCTTGATTCACTCAGGACAGGAATTTACCGATACACATCAACACATTTCACAATGACTAGTCCAGACCACTGAAACCTATATTCACATTTTTAAGGCCCACTTAAACATGTGCGAGGATACGTAACAGCGTTTTGTGACAGAACTTTCACACTTTCATTCATAAAATTCACCCCGTCTGTGTTACGAAGCACTTGACTTTTGGACCATTGAGACTGACTATAGCGTCATATACCATCAAAGGGGGGAGATGCGACATGAAATATGTCAAAATGCAGCACTATCATGCACAGATCAGCCTTATATATATGTAATGTTAAATATACAGTATAATGTTAGACAGGGAGTGCATATTTATTTTTATGGCGTTCCGAAATGAACGATATGAGGCTTGGAGGGGAAAATCACAATATATATATATATAATTTTGCCATTTAGCAGACGCTTTTATCCAAAGCGACTTACAATTACGAATTACAGGGACATTCCCCCTGGAGTAACTGAGGGCTAAGTGCCTTACCCAAGGGCACACTAGTAGTGGTGTGGCTTCAGGCGGGATTTGAACTCACAACCTTCCGATCACAAGTCCAACTCACTATCCACTAGACCACCACTACCCCTTAGTGATCAGAATCACAATATATACCCACTAGAAAAAAACTAGACTACACCACTGCACACACACACATTCATGCAGCTTATTTCACTCAGTACAGGAATTGACCGATACACATTGATTGATTGATTGAAAACTTTATTAGAAGATTTGCAGAAGTAGGTACATGAAAGTACATATTACATACAAGGTCAACTAACAGGATAAAAACCCAAGAAAGCCACTGGCTTATTTCAATTGGGGTCCTTGATTTCACAATGACTCCAGACCAGTGAAACTTTATGTAAATGGACATATCTAGTGAATGCATGATTATAGAGATTAGAGATGTTTTATATACTTAGATTTTTATATTATATTGTTATTGTTAGGAGTTGGCACTAGTTTGCCGTTTACGATGAGTGGTTGTCAAATGACACCTATCAAAACATGTCGAAGGGAGTCAGATGTAACGACTCCACTGATACATCATGTATCTGTAGTCTTTTATGACATCAGTAACTCTCAAACAGAACTCTTTAGTATTACATCAAACATTCACCCAGACAGAACTCTTCATTATGACATCCTATATTGTCAGCCCTTCATTATGACATCAATCAGACAACTGTCAATCAACTATCAATCAGACAACATATTACCTCATGTGGTCTGGTTATTGTATTTTCAAGTGGTCTGTCTATCTCTCTTCATTGACATTACATTCTCTTGTAAAAGCAGAACCCTTCATGACATCTTTGCTTAGACAAATATCATTATTACATTAATATTTTCATTCATTGACAATTATTTCATAATTATGATATTGCTTAAAACCATGCTCAATGCTCTTTGCTCTCCACGAAAAAGGGTTCTGATGGTTTTAAATTAGGCCCCAGATATTATTGGTATGCAATATTCAGAGAGGCACAGCTGTCTTGCTGTGCGACATTATATTGGTTTGAGTGGGTTTTGGAGTCATCCCCGTACACACTAAACCTACATTCGTTTGTCATCTATCTTAGTGCTAAATCCTGTCAAATTCACAGTCCAGTTATGAAGACTTGAAGATTGTGCAGTGCTCAGCGTTTCCTCCCCTCTGATATGCGTGTATGTACAATATAAGGAGGAATCCTGTCCTATTTACGACCATCTTGACTGACCTCAGTCAGAATGTTACAGGCCCTAGTCGAGCTACACCAAAAGATGCTAACCTTTCATCAGCAAACATATCTTCTGTAGACTATTAACTCTCACTCATCAATGTGTTTTGTTCATTTAAAATGATTCATAAACAAGCAAAAACAGTGTTCAGAAACGTCCAAATACAGCATTCAGAGCTCATAGTCGCAGGCTTGATGCAGATATGGGAATTATGTAAGAGATGGTGGTTGGTATCCTAGATCTAGAGGTTGGCAAATAGAGATGTTGATATCATATTGCATTCAAACATGATCATAAAAACCTCCACCAATTGTTTAAGGGTATGTGTTCATGGCAAATGTTTATTCGTATTTTGAACACATGGGTTTAGGGTTAGCAAATGCATTCTACCGTCACCCCTCCCAAATAAAACGAAATAGAAATTGTGAATAGACACGAATACACACATAACTTTTTTTTGTTGGCAATATCAGAGGGCGGTTCACCGATACTAAGACTACTAAATTCCAATTATGGTACAAAATCTTTACCACTTTAAGGTGAGAAGAAGTTGCTATCGTCTCGGAGTAGTAGGCGGTTAATCTACGAGCCCCAAGTGTTCGGAACACAATATGACACATTATGAACAAATTCATACACGATGAATGTTGTATGTATGTACAGGCATAAGGCCTATATGTGACTATTAAACTCAACCAACTGCTGGTTCAAGTTGGTTACAAGCACAAAATAGGTCATCCTGTGTGCAATCAAACGACCAGAGAGAAAACAATGCATAATATTATCCTAGAGTAAAAGTGTTGTCTAAAAAGCAATGCACACATTGGGGAATGGGAATGGACTTTATTTGTCATTGCTACAGTACAGGTACCAAACAACGACATTTAGGAGGGGTGGCTCCCCTGGTGTTAGGAAAGGGAAAAAAAACACATTTTAGAAAAAGCATAAAAGCATAAAATCACAAGAAGGTAAGGAGCTGGTTTACATCAATAAAGGCTATGTACACAATCCACTGTACTATACTGCACAGATAGTCAACTAGGGTTGTCATATTGCACAAAAGTATTTTTTCACGTTATTTTAAAGTGTCACAGTTTGCAGGCTTGAAAATGTACAATTGCACAGGATCCTAGAGTAAAGAGTTTGTTGTAGGTCCCTGGCTCTTATTGTTTTGGTCCTTTTTGTCTTCTCTTTTGATTTTGCCATGTTTTGTGTTGCATTGTGTTGTGTGCATTGTGCTTGCTTGTTTCCTGCATTTTATCTATTTTTACTGTGAAGCACTTTGGCTCAGCATTGCTGTACGTAAAGTGCTATACAAATAAAGTTGACTTGACTTGACTAGAGTAAAAGTGTTTGTCTAAAAAGCAATGCATATGAATGAATGAATGAATGGTCTTTATTGTCATTAATACAGTACAGGTACCATACAACGACATTTGGGAGGGGGGGCTCCCCTGGTGCTAGGAAAAAAATACTAAAAACAAGAAGGGAAAAGCGGGTTTACATAAATAAAGGCTATATACACTATCCACTATACTATACTATACAAATAAAACACTGTGCTGTACTCTATGCTATGCTATACCTATCCTAACATTTCCTATCTCTGCATATGCAATGCATAATATGATCCTAGAGTAAAAATGTTGTCTAAAAAGCAGCAATGCATATGACCCCAGAGTAAAGCTAGGCCCCGCCCCTCAGTCTTGTTGACCAAACCAAACTCTCATGAATCCGCTTCGGGAGAGAGACAGGAGGCTAGCTTTGCTATCCTAGCTCACATCGGGACACGAACCAACCAAGTCCAACAATCTTGGAGCTTAAATATCTAAGAGGTATGTGTGTAAGCTACTCTTTTTAACACGGCGAACTCATGATATAACACAGATATAACAGGATATTAGAAGGAAATGTGCCCTCTTTGAAACGCCTCATTGGGAAAGTCTTCCCGCTTTTTGAGTGTCTCGAACAGAACTGCTAACTGGTTAGCTTAGCTTAGCATCATCAGCTCCTCTCATCCCCACGGTGTGTAAGCTAGCTAAGCTAACGCCACATGCCATGGTTACACGCAGCTTGTTAGCTGTACCTGTTAGCTGGGTTACACGCATTCGGTAACAAAAACGACCACGAATCCTCTCGATATTGAACAAAAAGATACCAGTGTAGCTTGGATAAACTACGGTCCTCCGAAGCGTTCCACCTCTCAGAGGAAGTCTGTTAGACAACGTTGTTAACTTAGCCAGGATTTCCGGCTCCTTTGCGTGTTTTGTTTCCGTTTCTTTCCATTTCCGTTTCACAAAAGTTTTCCGCCACTTTCTTTAAGTTTCACTAGTGGATTAAACATCGCGAATTAATTTAGGTTAATTGTTTTAACACCAGTTGTTGTATTGTTGCTTATGTGAACCTGGGGGGTGTTCGCGGTGCCTCGCCCCGTGTCGAGATGTCTGGCCAGCGTTCAGCTGCCTCGCACCGCTGTAAAGAAGTGCATTAGTACCGGGTTATCACACCCCGACTTTCGGGGAAAGAAAATTTGGCCAAGATTATTCAAGTTTATAGATAATGGATTATCTAAGTAATGGCCCAGCACACCACAAGGCCTAGGTATTGGTAAGGCCTCGCCCTCGACTGAGTGTTTAGCGCACACACACATAACCCTCCTCGGCCGCCCAATGAGAGAGAGAGGAGAGGCTCTGAGGCTCTCCTAACCCTAACCCCTCCACAGGAGAGGAGTCCTGGTCTAAAGCTGTCAGATCAAATAGCTCTGCTTCATTCAAATCAACTCACACACAAATGTGTAACTCCTAAGCACGCTGGTTATATCATATAGTATAGTAGATAGTGTACATAGCCTTTATTTATGTAAACCAGCTCTTTTCCCTTCTTGTTTTTAGTTTTTTTTTTCCTAGCACCAGGGGAGCCACCCCTCCTAAATGTCGTTGTATGGTACCTGTACTGTATTAATGACAATAAAGACCATTCATTAATTCATCACGATGTGTTTCTATCTCATGTTTTGTTATCCCCTGTTTTTGGAACCTAGTGCTGCTGGTGCCATAGAACCAGTTTAGTCCCCCATCATCATATTAGTCAATGTGACCATACATCATACCATGTCTAAAAGTTTTATTTATTTTTTATGTTATGGTTGTTTATCCACCATGGTCGCAAACGCTGTAGATTAGATGTGTGTGTGCTGATCTTGTCATCTTGTTGATGCCATTAATAATGATGAATCATGTGTTTTCCGTTTCCATCACTCCCCCCCCCCCCTCCATTCCTTTGTAAGGGAAAACAGCTGACTATTGGACGACAGAAATGTCTAAAAGTGAGACAGAGGAGATGATAGAGATCGAGATCGATGGACAGGAGAAACAGGAGTGTCTGGAGGAAGGGTGAGTGATGTTTGTGTGTGTTTCCATCCGAAAAGACCCCCCCCCCCCCACACACACACACACACACACACACACACACACACACAAATAAATAAATAAATGCATTTTAAGCCAACTTCCCTCCGATGATCTAAGTCTCTACTACTGTCTGTCACCTTGTCATGTTTAGGGTTGAGGAGCACACCATCACGTCAGCTGACTTGATCCAACAGGACATTGACATAAACGAGCCTATCGGCAACTTAAAGAAACTCCTGGAGCCTCGCATCCAGGTGTCATTAGACGGATATGAAATCTGTCTACAGGACATCCAGGTACTGAGGCACCTGTTCATGGGCTAAAACAACCTGTGAGATTTAGTGCTGATGGAGTCTATTGTATCCCCCGATATGTTTTGAAATGTGCTTTTCTAACTCTAAAGTTTTTTTTTCCTCAACCCACCCCCACCCCCCCTCTCTCTCTCTCTCTCTCTCTCTCTCTCTCTCTCTCTCTCTCTCTCTCTCTCTCTCTCTCTCACTCTCTTTCTCTCTCTCACTCTCCCCTTCCTCTCTCTCTCTGTCTCTCTCCCTCTCCTTCCTCTCTCTGTCTCTCTCTTCCTCTCCTTCCTCTCTCTGTCTCTCTCTCTCTCTCTCTCTCCTCTCCACCTGTTCATCCCTCTCTCGCTCCTGTCCACCTCACCACCCCTCTAGCTGCATCCTGACCACAGCCTCTTTGATCAGGGAGTGAAGACAGATGGCACAGTGCAGCTCAGCCTACAGATCATCACCAGACCAGGTAGGCCACACACACACACACACACACACACACACACACACACACACCAGGGTTTCCGTTAACCGGTAATTACCGGTCTTTGTCCGGTAAAATTTGTTGAAGTCTGACAAATTTAAAACTCTTCGGTCATAATGACCGGTGAAAAGAATTTCTCTCTTAAAACCCTTCTGCGCCGAAATGTACCTCCGCCACAAATCCGCACACAACATTGTAATTACCGTAATTTCTAAACGGTTTGTGCTATCGAAAAAATTCCAACTGTCCCTGAAAGCTGAGATGTTGCACTTCAACCAACATATAGGGTATTACGGTAAAATGTGACGTGACGACATTCTCAGTGTCAGTTTACTCACAGTGAAGGCGGAGGAGGAGTTGTACTCCCGAGTCCGAGTAAGTATGATTTGACAGGCAGTTAAACTAAATGCCTTCCCAACCAGCGAGACCTGGTTATAGAAATGACGTTGTTTTATTGATAAAAAAAGGGTAAAACTGGAAAGAGAAAATAGAAAACTCACATTAATCCCAAACAATGTAACAAACTTCAGTTAACGTAATGTGGAGTCAGTTCATTGATTGATGCTGTCTGTTCAGTTCCCAGTGAGGCGCCCGTTCAGCGCTGGACATAATGGCATAGCGCGCATGCGAATCATGTTATATTATTATATATTATATAGCTCGCATCTAATCGTATCGGATGAGAAATAGACATTAAATGGCATATATAGGCCGCTACACAACAGTAATCACCGCGACAAACAGCTATATTATATTTTAATATGATGACCGGAATATCTGACGTTTGTCCGGTAAATCGAAATCTTCCCGGACATGATGTCCGGCGGCAATTTTTTCTAACGGAAACCCTGACACACACACACACACACACACACACACACACACACACACACACACCCCTCCCTCTGGTTCAAGTGTGGAAAGTAGTATGTATATAATATTATATATATATGTTATGGTACATGTGGGAATACGGTACATGTGGGAAAACTAGGGTTAGGGTTAGGTGCTAGGGTGCTACGGTTAAGGTTAGGGTTAGGGGTAGGAGTAGGGTTAGACATGCCAGCATGTACCAAGTCGACGTAACACCTATCCCTAGTTTTCCCACATGTACCGTATTCCCACATGTACTGTAACATATATATATATCACAAATGGAAAATTGTCCAACAATAAATACAGCAAGATACTTTTCAAGCACACACTTACCTCCCCCTCTTACCCTCCCAAGGGGAAGAGAAGCTGAACATCCTAGAGATCGTGAAGCCGGTGGAGACGGTGGAGGTGGTGATCGACCCGGACGCGGCGGGGGAGGACGGGACCATGGTGGAGGAGGGCCAGCTCATCGCCGTGGAGCGCTCCGCCCTGTCGGACGACACCTCGGAACAGGTGACCCGCTGGGCCGCGGCCCTGGAGGGATACCGCAAGGAGCAGGTCCGCCTGGGAATACCGTACGGTGAGAAACACAGCAGACATGGCGGCTGGGCTGGGCTGGGCTGGGCATGCCGTAAATACATATCCTTCATAAACACATACGTTATCTAAGAGCTTCTCTCTGTGTGTGTGTGTGTGTGTCTGTGTGTGTGTCTGTGTCTGTGTCTGTGTCTGTGTCTGTGTCTCTGTCTCTGTCTCTGTCTCTGTCTCTGTCTCTGTCTGCACATGTGTGCATGCGTGCTGTTCCTCTCTCCCCCCCTCCCCTCCAGACCCTGTGCAGTGGACAGCAGATCAGGTGATCCATTGGGCCGTGTGGGTGATGAAGGAGTTCAGCATTGACGAGATGGAGGTGGGAGGGATCCACATCGCCGGGCGCGACCTCTGCTCCTTCTCCCAGGAGGAGTTCCTGCAGAGGGTTCCCAACGGGGAGATACTCTGGAGCCACCTGGAGCTGCTGCGCAAGTGTGAGTCACCGGGACGGTGTCGGTGTCGGTGTGAAAGAGGGTGACAGTGGAGAGAGTGTGTGTGTGTGTGTTTGTGCGGCAAAGAGCGTGTGCTTTTGTTTGAGAGAGAGGGAGGGAGAGGGTATACAGGGCAGTGTTTCCCCTACCATTGCCTTGGGGGGGCGGGCCGCCCTCCCAACGGAACCCCCCGCCCCCCCAAGAAAGAGGAATTATTACGGACGTAGACACCAAACATCTGACAAGCAGGCTAAAATATCCGCGTTTTTTAAACGCACCCAACCAGAATCTGGCGAGTGGCAAGCCCATAGGCTCGTTGGGAACATTAGTCCGCCGTAGTCTCGCATAGCCAGACCTATCTCCACACTTCTCGCTGTGCCAGCGCTGGAGAATAATACAAGATTTTGCGCAAGTGTGCACGCGAGACGTGAGAGTTTTTGCCGGCTGTGATGTCTGCAGATTGAAAGTAAGCAAGTTGAAACGTTAGCAAATATAATTGCTGAGTGTTCTGACAGAGAAAGTTGGTTAAAATTGGTCGTTATTATCGTGACTAGAAAGTGTCTGACTATAGTTCCATAGTGTAAATAGTACGGGTGTAACGGATCGCCCCCCACGGTTCGGCACGCATGTGTACCGCGGATCAATTGCAAAATGTAACCAAGTAATAATATTACTTAATATTTGTTAATATCCCCCCTTGTAAATCACAATGTAGAGTTGCCATGAAAAGATAGACGCGACAGTTGCGTGCTTTGTTTTACTCTAAAGCGCAATGATAGGTTGATAATGAAAGAAAAAAATCCAGAACAAGGCTGCGTTCGTAAATTCGCTCTGGAATCTGATCAGCATTCATGGAACGCCTCTTGTCCAATCAAATTACTTGGTTCCTTTATGACGTCGGACCCAGTGTGCTCTCCGGCGCTCTCAGACCAAACTTACGAACGCAGCCCAAGTGTTTCATGGCGAGTAGAGTAGTGCTGCTAATGTTGGCGAAATGCCTCCCTCGTCATTTAAATCCCATGTATGGGAGCACTTTGGCTTCTCTGTCAATTATAACAATGACGGACAAAGTGTGGTCGATAAAAAAGTTACGGTGTTTAAGCGTTGTGCAACGAGAAAGTCGTACGAGCATGGCCACACATTTGCCGTGACATCACCCTGGTGTGTTGACGGGAGGCACGAAAAAGGCAGCTTGACAACTTCTGATAATGTAGCCAATGTTTTCATACCATGTTTAAAGTAAGGTTTCACTTTATTATTTAGTTAAAAGTGGCATAAAACATGTTTATTTGTCTGCTTTAAAGAGCCCAGTGATTCACTGCTGCAACCAGGTGCCTCCTCCCTCTCTCCTACTGCATCATTTAAGTTCAATGTGTGTTTCTGTTTAATATGTAGCCTAATGTTTGAGTGTAGAATATGTTATGTATGTATATATATACCAGTTTTGACATCTTGAATGTTGTTGGGTTTCACACAGTAAAAGTGGTGTTTTTACAGAATTCGAGGAAAAAGCTTTTTATTTTTATTTTTATGTTTTGTGTTGATCCGAAAAATGATCCGATCTGTGACTCAAAAACCGTGACACGATCCGATCCGTGAGTTAGGTGATCCGTTACACCCCTAGTAAATACCGTATTTTCCGGACTATAAGTCGCGGTTTTTTTCATACTTTGGCTGGTCCTGCGACTTATAGTCAGGTGCGACTTATATATCAATAATTCATAATCTCTGACTGACATGAACTGACATACGATAATCTCTGACTGACATGAACCAAGGAGTAACTTCCGCTAGCGCCTCATACACGATAGAATAGCCATTATACTTGACAATGTGGACATTAAACACGACATGTGGACATTAAACATGATGTTATGGACCTTATACACAATGTTATGGACTTTATAAACGATATTAAAGTCATTTATTCCTTCCAGAGACTGTTCTATGTTGCTAAGTTACCCCCGCGAGGCTATTTTGCTACTTCCGCTAGCGCCACATACGCGATAGAATAGCCATTATACTCGACAATGTGGACATTAAACACGACAATGTGGACATTAAACATGATATTATGGACCTTATACACGATATTATGAACGTTATACACGATATTAAAGTCATTTATTACCTTTCAGAGGCTGTTCAATGTTGCATTGTTTGTAGGCCGCCCTTCATCCTAACTACTTCCGTTTTTCACCAAGCTATCTTTGTCATGGCCTTATACACGATAAATAGTCGTTACACTCGACAATGTGGACATTAAGCACTATATTATGAACGTTATACACGCTATTATGAACGTTATACACGATATTAAAGTCATTTATTACCTTTCAGAGGCTGTTCCATCCTGTTTGCTTGCTCCCGCGACGCCATTTTGCTAACCTTCGTTAGCAACGCGCTAGCTAGCCCTGGCTTTACACTCGATAATTTAAGTATTTCTAACCTTTCAGAAGAAGTTTTAACGTGAATTATGTCCTTCCTGGGCTTACAAATCCTCTCATGTCTCTTCACAGTGCCAGACTAGAGTCAAGCTCAACAGGGTCTTCTTTCCCCGCTGATTCCGCCAAGCCCGTTCCCTTGAACCATGCGACTTATAGTCCAGTGCGACTTATATGCGTTTTTTTCCTCTTCATGACCCATTTTTTGCCTGCTGCGACTTATACTCGGGTGCGACTTATAGTCCGGAAAATACGGTAGTGTCAAAGAACTAGCAAGCTAGCTAGCTCAGAGGTGATGAGATGAGCTAGTCTCCTTGCACACTTGCCAGCTAAAGAGCTAACTGGAGGCACTTTATTATTTTACTTAAAGTAGATATACTATCTTTCTTATTCTGCTAGAGTTGGGCTTCATGGTAATACCATAATGGCATATTTACAGTACATGGACAGTTGATTGAAGCATTGGAAATGTCAGTTTTTTATAGTTGGACATACGATTTTTTTTCAGGTGAGAGAGTAAAGTCAAAATGACATTATCTGACTGGATTGCCCACAGCAGATTATAAATACTCTGGCTGTTTTGTTTACCTTTGGTTGACAGCAAAAGGGAGAGAGGAGGATAGGGAGGGATTGAAGGAGAGAGAGCAGGATGGTGTCGGCACACCAGAGAGAGAGCAAGAACCAGGTGAGAAAGTGGACAGGTAGTCAAGACCACATAAGTAAGTAGCCTTGAGAACCGATGGTTCTGGAGCCTATCTCCTGTTTCCAAAGAGAAAGAGGCAAAGATATTGTGCTTTAGTTTGAGAGAGGGAGGGAGAGGGTATAGCCTGGTCTGAAAACAAACGGCACAATTACAGATACGTCCCCCCGAGCCCCTACGGCTTTAACGTTTGCAGATTAAAGAATCGGGATAGGTTTGCCCACCCACCGCCGCAATACAACCCAATAAAGAAAATGAAGAGCTGTAATACATGTAAGCAACATGCATCCACCATAGTTTAGATCTGCAAAGATTAAAGGGGAAATACGCAGAGAGAGGGGGGATGGCTTGAGGGTCAAGATAGCGTTGCATATGATTTGGTGCCCTATTCCGTTGGCGTTAGCTAATTCTTGTCTCTTGGTTTCTTGCAGATGTGTTGGCCAGTCAGGACCAGATGGGTCAGGAGGCTACAGTTACCATCGACCAACGTAAGCCTCTGTCCTGTCTCTGTCTCTACACTGTCTCTGTCCTAAATGGAATGGACTGCACTTATATAGACGCCTTTATCCAAAGCGCTTTACAACGGCCTCTCATTCACCCATTCACACACACATTCACACACCAATGACGGCAAGCTGCCATGCAAGGCGCCGGCCCGCTCACTGGGAGCAATTTGGGGTTGAGTGTCTTGCCCAAGGACACTTCGACATGTGGCCAGCCGGGGCTCGAACCGCCGATCTGCCAACCTTGCGATCATTAGACGGCGGCTCTACCTCCTGCGCCACAGCCGCCCCACACTCCACTGTCCCTGTCTCTACACTGTCCCGTTTTGTTGGCACTCAGTGGCTGTGCCGGTCACAGTATGTGGTAATCCTTTGGTAATCAATAGCCACTTTTACGACAGCGGTGCTAGCTTGTGCCAAGGCTTACTAGAAGCTAGCTAGTGTTCAGAGCCTGGTGCTTGGAGCATAGTGAACAAGCCTGTTTGAATTTCCACAGTTGGGCTTTCTAGTCCCGCTCCGAATGTTCTCCAGTTTGTTTACATTCTAAATTTCGGTACGGTATTTAACCCTAACCCTAGTTCTCCGGTTTCCCAATAGGTTCTGGTAACTTAAGAACTTATGACAGTTGGCATTCGCAGAAAGCGCTATTCAAATCCATTCGATTGTGTAGTTACAGTGAGCTAGCTTGGGTGACGCTTGCTTCCACCCACCGAGTTTGCTAGCCAACTAAAGCAATTGGAAGGTTAAGAATATCCCATCCTTGTTCTAAACCCGGCAGGGCATGATGTGAATGGATAAATGGACTGACTTATATAGCGCCTTTATCCAAAGCGCTTTGCAACGGCCTCTCGTTCACCCATTCACACACATTCACACACCAATGGCGGCAAGCTGCCATGCAAGGCGCCGGCCCGCCCGCTCACTGGGAGCAATTTGGGGTTCAGTGTCTTGCCCAAGGACACTTCGACACGTGGCCTGCCGGGGCTCGAACCGCCGATGTGCCAACCTTGCGATCATTAGACGGCGACTCTACCTCCTGAGACACAGCCGCCCCTTCCTAATGTGCCCCTACCTCCGTCTGGCCTCATAAGGACAAGTAGGGAGGTTAAAGCCAGATGTTGAAGCACCGAACGGGAGTAAGCCCTGTTGAGGCCCGGGAGTGACTGTGGAAAAGCATTTGGCCGTGGCGCGTCACACCCTGTCAGGTCGGCTACTGGGCGGGATAGGCGCGCAAGTCCATTTCCCAGGGTTCCCAGGGCGCTGGTCTTAAAAAGCCTTAAAGTCTAAAATCCGGCACTGCGGTTTATAAGGCCTAAAAAGGCCTAACATTTCAGTTATTAGGTCTAAAAGCAAGGTGCTAGGTATTAGGGTTAGATTAGCTTGTCCTGCAAGTAAATCAGTCCGACCACATCTATTTACACGGAAATTAAAATGTTCTTTTGAGTAATTAGGGGACTTATTTATTTTATATGAATTATCCTTCAGACTTTTCTGTCTGTATGGCAGTGAAATCCCTAATTTCATCACCTCGAGGATGACAGAAAGCTACGACATGGTGGGCGCGAATAGGTCTAGAATTCTATTCAACGGTCTAAAAAGGTCTTAAATGTGACGCGTTGAAACTTGTAGGAACCCTGATTTCCACCGACCGTAGAATGATATTTCAAATCCATTCTGGTAGACGCATTCGAGTAATGACCGTACCTGTTGTCTCCGCCCCACAGAGGTCCAGATAATCCCGGCGCCGGTGTCCACGCCCACCACCATCAAGGTTCTGAAGCAGAGCCGCGGGCCCAGAACGCCCCGCATCGCAGGAGGAGAGGAACGAAGCTCCCCCGGCAACCGCACAGGTAACGTGAACAACGCTGTCTCTAGTGTCTAGTGTGTGTCTCTGTGTAGCTGTCTAGTGTCTAGTGTGTGTCTCTGTGTAGCTGTCTCTAGTGTCTAGTGTGTGTCTCTGTGTAGTGTGTAGCTGTCTCTGTGTAGCATGTAGCGTGCCCCTCTAGTGTGTGTCACTCGCTCGCGTGTGTGCGTGAGACCTGCAGGTCACACACACACATCTACAGGTCTTCTTCTTTTTTTTTTTTTTTTTGTGTGAGAGAGAGAACTTTAAGTAAATGTCTGTGTGTGACTCGTGTGCTTGATCTGGTCAGATGTCTGTGTGAGTTACACACACACACACTCACTCACACTCCCTCTCCCTCTCCCCCCCTCTCTCTCTCTCTCCCTCCTTCATGCTCCCCCCCCCCCCCAGGTAACAACGGTCAGATCCAGCTCTGGCAGTTCCTGTTGGAGCTGCTGACGGACAAGGACGCCCGGGACTGCATCTCCTGGGTGGGCGAGGAGGGCGAGTTCAAACTCAACCAGCCGGAGCTGGTGGCCCAGAAGTGGGGTCAGCGCAAGAACAAGCCCACCATGAACTACGAGAAACTCAGCCGAGCCCTCAGGTTGGTCTGTCTGTCTGTTTGTGTCTGTCTCTCTCTCTCTCTGTCGGTATGAATGTAAGTGTATGCCCTATTTATTTACAATCACAGACGGTTGGTTGTTTTTGCGAAGGATAGTTTGTCTTTTAACACAGTATTCCTCACATCCCAGAATATATATTTTTTTTATTATTCAATTCAACTTTATTCGCCATGTGCAGTGCACTAGGAACATGACTTTGTATTCTACCATGCTGAACAAGCTACAGTAAGACAACAATACAACAAAACTTAAGACAAAAGATACAGTACCAATATGAGTGGATATTATGAATAAATATACTGTACAACTAAGTGCAAGAACATGTAAAGTGCAAGGTGCAATGATCAGGAGTTATTGAGAAGGGCTGTCTTGGCTTTGGGGAAGAAACTGTTCAAGTGGCGTGATGTTTTTGACCTGGTGGCCCTGTAGCGCTGTCCAGAAGGGAGTAATGCAAACAAGCTGTGAGCTGGATTGCACACGATGACCCTCCTCCTCCACCCAAGCTGTTGTTTACAAACAGACGTGCACCCGTTGAACGAAATAAAAACTGTTTGCTGAAGAAGTTTTTCGATGCCAGCATTTCGCAGATGAGCAATGTGAATTCAATTCAATAAAATTTAGTGAGACTAAAACAGTATTAACCGTGTGTGTGTGTGTGCGCGCGCGTGTGTGTGTGTGTGTACACAGTATATACTTGACAGCTTAAAGACGTCTCCTCTTGTCTCTGCCCAGGTATTACTACGACGGGGACATGATCAGCAAGGTGCAGGGCAAACGCTTCGTCTACAAGTTTGTGTGCGACTTGAGGACTCTGATTGGCTACAGCGCTGCTGAGCTCAACAACCTGGTGACCGAGTGTGAACAGAAGAAGCTCGCCCGCATGCAGCTGCACGGGAACATCACCACGGTGACGCTAGCCACCTCACAGGACAGCTGAGGGGGGGGGTTGCTGGGTGTGGTGGTGAGGTGCTCTCAGACTGCTCTGGGTAGAAGTTGCCCTTAATCACAGATCTAGGGTCAATTTTACCCCTGCCCTAATCCTAATCTGGTGTAAATTACCAAACTGACCTTAGATCAGTGTTCACGGGCAACTTCATCCTCCTCCTTTTGACACAATTGGGAGTTGGGACTAAAGCAGGATGAGGGGTGTGGGGGGGTGCCTGCGCTTGGTTTTGTTCTAAACCTTGGTTTTGTTGTTTTATTCTAACCAGGGGGTTATGCTTGTTTAGAAGGTGAGGGAGAGTGTGTGTGTGTGTGTGTGTGTGTGTGTGTGTGTGTGTGTGTGTGTGTGTGTGTGTGTGTGTGTGAGAGAGAGAGAGAGAGAGAGAGAGAGAGAGATTGAGTGTCTGTCTGTGTGAGTGAGTGATATGATGTGATGTGATATGATATATAGTGATGTGATATGGTGAGTGTGTGTGTGAGAGAGAGAGAGAGAGAGAGAGAGAGAGAGAGAGATTGAGTGTCTGTGTGAGTGAGTGATATGATGGAGTGACAACCTCTCTAAGTGATGTACGTGTGTGTGCATGTAATAACGAGAAGAGAGTGGAGAGAGTGTTGAAAATCTAAAAAAGTACGAGGCTTTGCATCTTTTGTCCCTTATCTGTAGTTTAGAATTATTTCCATTGTATATACCGGTACTCCATGTTTTTGATAGCCACAAGGGCAAGTGTATTTTCATATTTTCCATTTATAAAGGATCTGTTTTGTATTTTATTTCCAGTGTCTGTTTCCCTGATGAGCTGGACCTTTTTAGTCCACCAGGGGGGGAAATAAAGTGGCATGTGTTTTTCTTAAGGATTGTGAGTCTTTTTAATCTGCCGATACAGCATGTAGCACACACACACACACACCTTCAATACAGCATGTAGCACACACACACACCTTCAATACAGCATGTAGCACACACACACACACACACACACACATTCATGCAGCTTGATTCACTCAGGACAGGAATTTACCGATACACATCAACACATTTCACAATGACTAGTCCAGACCACTGAAACGTATATTCACATTTTTAAGGCCAAGGATTTCCATACACCCACTTAAACATGTGTGAGGATACGTAACGGCGTTTTGTGACAGAACTTTCACACTTTCATTCATAAAATTCACCCCGTCTGTGTTACGAAGCACTTGACTTTTGGACCATTGAGACTGACTATAGCGTCATATACCATCAAAGGGGGGAGATGCGACATGAAATATGTCAAAATGCAGCACTATCATGCACAGATCAGCCTTATAACATGTAATGTTAGATATACAGTATAACGTTAGACAGGGAGTGCATATTTATTTTTATGGCGTTCCGAAATGAACGATATGAGGCTTGGAGGGAAAAATCACAATATAATAATTAATAATAATTAATAAATAATAATTTAGCTATTTAGCAGACGCTTTTATCCAAAGCGACTTACAATTACGAATTACAGGGACATTCCCCCTGGAGTAACTGAGGGCTAAGTGCCTTACCCAAGGGCACACTAGTAGTGGTGTGGCTTCAGGCGGGATTTGAACTCACAACCTTCCGATCCCAAGTCCAACTCACTATCCACTAGACCACCACTACCCCTTAGTGATCAGAATCACAATATATACCCACTAGAAAAAAACTAGACTACACCACTGCACACACACACATTCATGCAGCGTATTTCACTCAGGACAGGAATTGACCGATACACATTAACACATTTCACAATGACTCCAGACCAGTGAAACTTTATGTACATTCAAATTTTTATTCATGGGGATAGAGTGTAGAAAGCTTTTTCTCAAGTCTAAGCAAATGGTTCGTATAAGTAACACGGAGAAAAAAGTCACTGGATGAAAGAAAGAAACTAGCCTTTCACTTTCACCATAAACCCATAGGGACACCCCTCACTGGGTATCGACAACATCAAAACATTAAACCTGGTTGATGAGCTTCTGTTTGTGTGTGTAACAGTGGAGGCTGGCGGAGGGAGACATCGGAGGCTGTGCTCCTGGAATGCACGGACTCTCATGAGGAATCTCATTCTGTTCCGTGCGTTACAACCAGCCCGTCCTCCCATTTCCACCTCCACCCAGCCGCCCCTGGTGTGTCTGAGAGGCTGTAGTAGTAGTAGTGAATGGTGTAGTGTAGATATGTGAAATATAATTGCACAATGTCACATTCATGTCTATAGGAAGCTGTGTGTTTTGACTCCATTTTGGGCCACAGGGGAATGTCTCGTCTATTACTGCCTCCCAAATACTGATCTGAGATAACCTCCATCACGCTCCCACACATTGGAAAGAGTTGAAGAACGAGCCTGTCTACATTAACACAGACTTTGTCTGAGATCAGTATTTAGGCCTCTTGCTTTTTATAGCCAGGAGGTCTGAGACTCAGATCAGAGACTTGATAACAAACAAGCAAGCAGGATCTCCACCACAGGAAAGACAGATACATTGTACATGTATCAAATAGCCTATAGAAAATGGTGTGTGTGTGAGAGAGAGAGAGAGAGAGAGTGGTGATATGAAAGCGGGTAGGGAGGGAGAGAGAGTGGTGATATGAAAGCGGGTAGGGAGGGAGAGAGAGAGTGGTGATATGAAAGCGGGTAGGGAGGGAGAGAGAGAGTGGTGATATGAAAGCGGGTAGGGAGGGAGAGAGTGAGAGGTGATATGAAATGGGATAGGGAATGTCAGATATGTACATTTTAATCTCTAAGCCCCCCGTACCCTCTCTCTCTCCCTTTCCCTCTCCTTCTCACACGCAGCGCTCTCCGCACTGTACCGTCACAACACAGAGAGAAGGGGGGGGGGGGTGAGAGAAAAGGGGGGAGGACAGGAGGAGTTGTTTGGGAATGATGGACAGGTGGAGAGAGGTAGAGAGTCTGAAAACTTGAAAAAGAAAAAAACAGGATGGTTTGGGTGGTTTCATTCTGACCATCGAAAGAATCGATATATAGTCACTCACAGACTGTGGGGGGGATGGTAAAAATATCCGGAATGACAATCAGAAATGTAGGAATTACAAAAGAGCATTCCTAACCTGCGGCATGAGACGCCAGTAAATGGAAGCGGGGATACCGAGGAGACCAGTAATACCAGTAGTGCCACTCTCTAAATGAAACTCAGAGTGCATAGAACGCAAACAGTAACACAATCGACTTTCCTTTCAAGATACTTCACTTACACTTCAATATTATATTACATATATATCGAGCATTCTGCCCATGCAGCTAAGACAGAGTGAGGCATGGGGGTGGGTTGGGTTGGGGCGGGGTGGGGGGATGGGGGGGACATAAATGTAGAGCACAGACTCTGTTTAAAGCATATCTCCGCGTGACAACAAAAGAAGCAAGATCAGATTCTAAATATTTTTTTTTCTCTTTTCTTCTCCATCTTCTTCATATCACAAGATCACAAAGAAGACACTAGAAATGTACAATCCTTCTAAATGACTACATGAGAGGAGGTCTGGTCCCACCGGAGGGGGGGCGGGGCTCAGGACCCTTGACGACGGATATCTGTCAATCAATATCGCCATGCACTACATAAAGTTACAGCTACGTTTTTCTTGCCTTTATTTTTTATAATACATTTACACACAAAATAAAAAAAACAAAAACATTCAATATTCTTTGACCCTTTTACATATATTTGATGATGTATATTCTTTTTTTGTTGTTTTTTTTCTTCTATTTTTTGGGGGTTTTGTATACCTTTTTATTGAAAAACAAACCTGAACCGCTTGGGGGAGGGAGAGGGGGAGAGGGGGAGAGGGGGGTAATAATCCTGCAGAGAGGAGCTCAGAGAAAAGCCCCTCCTCCCGTCGTTAGCTCTAAGAGCTGTTATGTCACCAAACACAGCACAGCTGTCATCTGGGGAGTAGGTAGTCGGGGAGGAGTGCGTGGGAGAGAAAGAGAGAGAGAGGGAGGGAGGGAGGGAGAGGGAGAGAGGGAAGGGGGGGGAGAGGAAAGAGAGTGCACTGGAGGGAGTAAGGGAGTCGTAACAAATAAAAGGAGTGAGCAGGAGGAGGAGGAGGAGGAGGAGGAGGAGAAAGAGGAAGAGGGTTGCTAGGGGTTTTGGGGGGTTTCTGTTCACAGCCTACTACTTTGAGCTGGGAGCAGGGAGATGTCTGTCTGACCCGGACGGACAGACAGACTCATGGATGGAATGGTCGTGAGTCACCTATGTATCAACACTAGAGACGTCTCGTCTGTGGTCAGCTAACAGGTGCAGGTGAAGAAGGAGACCCTTGTCTTGTCTGAGGAGCCACTCCAGCTAAAGGATGTTTTTTTAAGTGCTGCACTGTACAGGGGGGGGGGGGGGGGGAAGGGATATGGGTTCGAGGTGGACTGTGGTTGTTTCATTTCGGCCCCTAGCCCCCCCCGAGTCCCCTGGCCTCTAGTCCCCTAGGGAGGTGTACTAATATGGCATGGCTTTACTTCAAACCCTCCAATAGAGTGTGCTGTCACCTCTCCAGGGTTAGGGTTAGATCCTTCAGATCTGTCGAGAACAAAGGACTAGGGGGCGAGGCTAGGGGCTAGGATGGAATCGGGGCCTAGGTAGGAGGGGGGGGGAGGAGGAAGGTGAGGGAGAGGGAGAGGAGGTGAAAGGTGGCAGATCTTTAGTTCTGCATCTGCTCAAAGAACTTGTAGGTGGGGTTCTCATAGCCGTTCTGCTGCATCTTAGACAGGTGGCGCTCCTCTGGAGTCACGGCAGCGTCCACCTGCAACACACACACACACACACACACACACACGCACGCACACACACACACACACATGGTTAAGGCAAAAAAACAAAAAAAAACACCCAACACACAGTTAACACAAACACGCAAACACACACACACGGTAAATGAGAAAAAAACACACACACACACACACACACACACACACACACACACACACACACACCTCGATGACTCCGTGGTGGATGGAGGTGTACTGCTTCTTCCTCAGCATCACCAGGGTGATGACGATGACCGTCGCTATGACAACTCCGCCCACCATCAGCCCGATGATGGCGCCCTTGTTGGAGCCTACATCCTCGGCGAAGAACACCTGTCAACCAATCAACACACCGGCTGTCAGTCGGCGAATCAACCGGGAGGCCCCGGGCGGTGCATGGTCACATGACTGGAGAGGCAACAACACACATGTGGGGTCGAGGTTCCGTACCAGTTTCTGATGATGCACCTCGTAGCTGGTGCTCTGTCTCTCCTCCGTGTCCATACGCACCTCAGGGAACTCAGCTGGCTTCAGAGCAGACACTGAGGATGACACACACACACACACAGACAGACAGACAGACAGACAGACAAACAGACAGACAGACACAGACATAGAGACAGAGACAGAGACAGAGACACAGACACAGACACAGACACAGACACAGACACAGACACAGACACAGACACAGACACAGACACAGACACAGACACAGACACAGACACAGACACACACACACACACACACACACACACACACACACACACAGCATTATACACACTTTCCAAAGATACATATCATCCAAAAGACATCCTAAACATATCATATCCATACACTACTACTATTATTGTCCATAACAGAACACACACACACACACACTCACACACTCACACTCACACTCACACACACACACACACCTACACACTCACACACACACCCACACACACACTCTCACACACTCACACTCACACACTCACACTCACACTCACACACACACTCACTCACTCACTCACACACTCACACACACACTCACACACTCACACACACACACACACACACACACACACACACACACACACACACACACCAGGTCGTGTGGGTAGTCCTCTGCTGTCTGGGGCTGGACGGGCATCAACGGGTTCAACTGCAGTGAGACAGACAGACAGACAGACAGACAGGAGGAACCAGTTAGCTGTCTGCTGCGCTGCATTATCACTTCAGTGAGTCAGTGTGTGTGTGAGTGTGTGTGTGTGTGTGTGTGTGAGTGTGTGTGTGTGTGAGTGTGTGAGTGTGTGAGTGAGTGTGTGAGTGTGTGAGTGTGAGTGTGAGTGTGTGTGTGTGCGTGCGTGCGTGCGTGAGTGCGTGCAAGTGTGTGTGTGTGTGTGTGAGCGAGCGTGCGTGCGTGCGTGCGTGTGTGGTTACCATGGTTCTCTGTGTTGGGCTGGTTAAAGCTCTCAGGGTGGATGAAGCCCATGCGGTCCAGGTCCAGGGGGGCAGAGCCTGGGTCCAGGGGGGCAGAGCTGTAGGCCTGGTCAGGCATCAGAGCATCGTTCCCATAACTCACCCTGCCATCAGTCTGGGAATACAGGACACATCACTGAATATATATATATATATATGTGTGTGTGTGTGTGTGTGTGTGTGTATGTGTGTGTTCCCTCCAAGAGTGGAGAGAGTGCTGTGTATGTGCTACACACAGAGATGTATTGATTGTGTGTGTGTGTGTGTGTGTGTGTGTGTTCCCTCCAAGAGGGGAGAGAGTGCTGTGTATGTGCTACACACAGAGATGTATTGATTGTGTGTGTGTGTGTGTTACTCACCCTCCCGTCACTTTGCAGGGAAGAGACCTGCTGAGACAGCT
>NC_137677.1:64255177-64257677 GCF_963989245.1 Nansenia antarctica
CTGCAATTTGTGACATTTTTAGGCCTTATAAACTTGATTTCTGGATTTTAGATTTTAAGGCTTTTTAAGACCAGGGGTCGGGGGGTGTTGAAACAGGGGTCGGGGGGTGTTGAAACAGAACACTCTGAGCCTGGCAACTCAACAACTCTTTCTCTTTTCTAATTGGCTAAAAAATGGAACGCCTGTCCAATGTCCCAACTCTTCTAGAACATCGTCTGTCCGAAAAAAAAGGACAAACAGAAGACACACACTTCACAGGCCCTTGTCATCTCTGTTGTCTTGGCGATAGATAAACTCATTGACTCAATCCGTGATGAGCGGATACAACCGGGCCAGTGTGGCTGGGGCTTAAGGCGCTGGGCAGCTTAATATAAGTAGGTTAAGATCCCCTAAAAGCTGCACCACCACAGACATCCGTTTCCATCTTCACATACAGGTCGTGAGCTTAGAATGATAAGGTTCTATCTCCGTTTAGGGCAGTTCAGAGATATTGAGCGTCAAAGTTTTTACATTCCATTATGTTCTGTGAGATGGAACCTTTGTATTTTATGAATTACTAACTAAAACATTTCAACATTTTAAAAATAACACCACACAGGCATTAATAAACACCTAATGGATCAGATTATGTAAAAAACTAAATTTTGACAAAAATGGAGATAGAACCTTATAATTCTAACGTCACGAGGTGGGTAGGAACGGGCGGGGCACTCACAAACTTGATCTTGGATTTCACTGGCCACGCTGGGCAACTTGTAGAGCAGCCCCAGGGATTGGTTCATCCTCTCGTCAATCACACGGAGGTGGGTCATAACCTGGGAGGAGGGAGGGAGGGAGGGAGGGGGGAGGGGGACGGGTTTCACATTGAACACAGTGAGACAGAATAAAAACTTGTTGTTGTTTTTTTGGGGATGAGCAGGCCTGACTTCCAACATGTTAGTAAGTAAGTAAGTAAGTAAAATGTATTTGTACAGCACCTTTCTCAGACCAAGGGTCACAAAGTGCTTTACATAGTAGAGAACATAATAAAGAAAAAACATAATAAAAATGTTACATGTAATTACTTAATTTGGTGGTGGAGAATGTGTACGTGTATGTGTGTGTGTGTGTGTGTGTGTGTGTGTGTGTGTGTGTGTGTGGAGGGGGGTGTTTGGAGGTGGTGTGTGTGTGTGTGTGTGTGTGTGTGTGTGTGTGGAGGGGGAGGGGGGGAGCAGAGTGGGCTGGTCCCTGTGAGGTACCTGAGGTCGGATCTGGGCCGCCTTCTTAGGGTCCACCATGCGGACGTGCTCATAGTGCTTCAGGGTGTGTTGTCTGTCCTTCTGCTCCGCGCGGACGTACTTCTTCAACAGGCTCAGCACCTGGCGAGGCTGAGGGAGGGAGGGGAGGGAGGGAGAGAGGGAGGGGGAGGGAGGGGGAGAGGGAGAGGGAGGGGGAGTGGGAGGGAGAGGGAGAGGGAGGGAGGGGGAGAGGGAGGGAGGGAGGGAGGGGGAGAGAGGGAGGGGGAGGGAGGGGGAGAGGGAGGGAGGGGAGAGAGGGAGGGGGGGAGGGGGAGAGGGAGGGAGGGAGGGGGGGAGGGAGAGGGAGGGAGGGGGAGAGGGAGAGGGAGGGAGAGGGAGGGAGGGGGAGAGGGAGGGAGGGGGAGAGAGGGAGGGAGAGGGAGGGAGGGGGAGAGGGAGGGAGAGGGAGGGAGAGGGAGGGAGGGGGAGAGGGAGGGAGGGAGAGGGAGGGGGAGGGAGGGAGGGGGAGAGAGGGAGAGGGAGAGGAGAGGGAGGGAGAGGGAGGGAGGGGGAGAGGGAGAGGGAGGGAGGGGGAGAGAGGGAGGGGGAGGGAGGGGGAGAGGGAGGGAGGGGGAGAGAGGGAGGGGGGAGGGGGAGGGGAGGGAGGGAGGGGGGAGGGAGAGGGAGGGAGGGGGAGAGGGAGAGGAGAGGGAGGGAGAGGGAGGGAGGGGGAGAGGGAGGGAGGGGGAGAGAGGGAGGGGAGGGAGGGGGAGAGGGAGGGAGAGGGAGGGAGAGGGAGGGAGGGGGGAGAGGAGGGAGGGAGAGGGAGGGGGAGGGAGGGAGGGGGAGAGAGGGAGAGGGAGAGGGAGAGAGGAGGGAGAGGGAGGGGAGGGAGAGGGAGAGGGAGGGAGGGGGAGAGGGAGGGAGGGGAGAGTGGGAGAGGGAGGGAGAGAGAAGGGAGGGGGAGAGGGAGAGGGAGAGGGAGGGAGGGGGAGAAGGAGAGGGAGGGAGAGAGAGGGAGGGAGGGAGGGAGTGGGAGAGGGAGGGAGAGAGAGAGAGAGAGAGGGAGGGGAGAGGGAGGGAAGGGAGAGGGAGAGGAGGGGGGAGAGAGAGAGAGAGGGAGTGGGAGAGGGAGGGAGGGGGAGAGAGGGAGGGAGGGGGAGGGAGGGAGGGGGAGGGGAGGAGGGAGGGAGGGGGAGAGGAGAGAGGGAGTGGGAGAGGGAGAGGGAGGGAGGGAGGGGAGAGAGGGAGGGAGGGGGAGGGAGGGAGGGGAAGGGAGGGAG
>NC_137677.1:64262677-64267677 GCF_963989245.1 Nansenia antarctica
CGTTTATCCCTGTGCTTCATTGACTAAGCGTGTTGCCAACATTTGAAGCTGCCCTCTCTTTCATAGCTTCTTTCATAGCTAGTGTGTCGGGCGCCATTCAGTAACATCAGCTGTGCTGCAGGGAGCTAAGAGCCATCAGACACGCAGGCAGAGGGAGAGAGAGAGAGAGAGAGCCCAGAGAGGGAGACAACAGGAGACAGCGCCCCCGCCCCAGCCCGAGGGAGGACACAGGGGGCAGATTGGGGGGGCAGGAGGCAGTGATGGAGGCAGGAGGCAGGAGGCCCTGTCCTGAGACTTACACACAGACAGGCAGTACTGTCCTGAGACTTACACACAGTGCCGCAGACAGACAGGCAGTACGCCTCCGAGTTAAAGTTATTCCGGTTGCCCCCGCAGCCCCCGAACAGGAAGGGGGCGCAGGTGCCCTTCTCTGGCACAAAGTACCAGCGCTCCAGCATGGCATGGCACGGGCCCGACACGGCGCGCTTCCAACACACGTCTGAGAGAGACACACACACACACACGTGAACATACATACATACAAACATACACACACACATGGCCATACACAAACACGTACACGTACATATACGTACACGTACACACACACACATGAACACGCGCACACACACACACACACACACACACACACACACACACACACACTCTTGGATGTACTTCAGCATCATTTTAAAAACCTAACACCTAATTCTTGGACCGAATAACTGAAATGTAAGACCTTTTTAGGCCTTATAAATCGGATTGGTGGATTTTAGACTTTAAGGCTTTTTAAGACCAGCGCGGGAACCCTGATTTACACATCATTTGAGAAGAGACCCGTCTTCTCCTCCACATCAGGCTCAGAGGACAGCAGCACCAGGAGTCCTCCCCTCGGCGGAGAAAAGACAAACAAATAACGCGAAACAACGCAAACGAAGACGCTAGAATGCTCTTACCTCTGACGACCTCCTCCACTGACTCGGTGGTGGTCGTGGTGGTGGTTGTCATGGCGATGTTAGAGGTACGTTCCCCGCTGTCCCGTTCGTCTGTCGCGTCTTCATCGTCATCGTCGTCATCGTCATCTTCGTCGTTATCGTCATCGTCATCATCGTCATCATCGCCATCGCCGTCCTGGTCCCTGTCGAAAGTCTCCTCCTCTTCGTCCTCATCTTCATCATCCTCAGTGGTGGCAGGCTCAGCGTCCGCCTGGCGAGGCATGCTATAGGAAGAGAAAGGGTGTGTTAGCGTGTGTGTGTGTGTGTGTATGTGTGAGCGTGTGTGTGTGTGTGTGTGTGTGTGTGTGTGTGTGTGTAAGTGTGTGTGTAAGTGTGTAAGTGTGAGTGTGTGTGTGTGTGTGTGTGTGCGTGTGTGTGTGTGTGCGTGGGCCTATTCGCATACCTGTTGTCAGTGTATTCCGTCTCAGTTCCGCCCCACCACACGTCTGACTCCTCCCCCTCCAGCTCCACGCTGTCCGACTCCCGCTGCGTCTCCGCCGGGCAGCACACAAACTCCACCCCTCGGAAACGGTCGATGCCGCACGGCAACAGCATCCCGTAGTCATGGAGATTCATGGTACGGTCCCCACAGGACTAATCATCATAAAAAAAAAAAATAGGCTTTATTAAAATAGTTTGACTCCTCCTGTGGGTGGCATTAATGTGAAACACTCAAGAGCTGATATGCGAGAAAGTAGTAACAATGAATCATATCATAGCAGAGTACGAATAACTATTAATTAACTCATTCAATCAGGATGACAGCGTTAATGGGATAGAGAGTAGAACAAGCCAACACAGCTGGCAGGATGATTTGAGACTCAGCAGCAACTGCAGGGAAGGATGGAGATAAGGAGTGCTGAGTCACTACCGCAAGAGACTGCCAGAGAATACCAGACAGAGAGAAGAGAAGGAGAGGATATTAGATAGAGAGAAGGAGAGAGGACTAGATAAATAGACAGATAGGGAGGAGACGAGACTGAGAGAGGAGAGAGGGGGAGGAGAGAATATTAGATAGATAGAGAGAGGAGGAGAGAATACTAGATAAAGAGGAGAGGGGAGGAGAGGATATTAGATAGAGAGAGAGAGGAGGAGAGAATACTAGATAAAGAGGAGAGAGGAGGAGAGAATACTAGATAAAGAGGAGAGAGGAGGAGAGAATACTAGATAAAGAGGAGAGAGGAGGAGAGAATATTAGATAGAGAGAGAGAGGAGGAGAGAATACTAGATAAAGAGGAGAGAGGAGGAGAGGATATTATATAGAGAGAGAGAGGAGAGAGGAGGAGAGAATACTAGATAAAGAGGAGAGAGGAGGAGAGGATATTGGATAGAGAGAGAGAGGAGAGAGAAGAGGAGGATGCTATAATGATAGGGTGGGCAGACAAGTAGGTGGGGGATAGCAAAGAATAATGCTCGGCAGAACGGTGTTAGAATAAGAGTGAGTCATCAAAACATGACCGCAAGGTGTGTATTTGGTAGGCTGAGACTGCTATATTGACATAGGAGTGTGTGCGTGCGTGTACGTGTGTGTGTGTGTGTGTGTAGAATAATCACCATTCTGTGCAGAAAGCAGTGTGTACGTTGATGAACGTTGCACAGATGGACCTCTACCCTCCTCTACGTAGATATCGCGTGTTTGACACCATTCCTCATTCCGTTCCGTGCATTACGAATGAGTCCGACCTTACGATTTCTATTTACGTTTACATCTTTGGCATTTAGCAGCCGCCTTTTGTCCTAGTAAGTAGGTGAATCATCTATCCATTAGACATCGCAAGAAAAAGTAATCTCTGCTCGGGCCAAAGGCCAGTGGCAGTCACAATGATAGAAGAAGAAGGAAGAATTCATTATTTATTTATTTTCGTCCTCCACAGGCCTGCCCTGATGTGCGTACAATATTGTGTATGTAGAATGAAAGTAGCGTGTGTGTGTGTGTGTGTGTGTGTGTGTGTGTGTGGGTATGTAGAATGAAAGTAGCGTGTGTGTGTGTGTGTGTGTGTGTGTGTGTGTGTGTGTGCAGATGAACTGTATGCATGTGTGTGTGTGTGTGTGTGTAGATGAACTGTATGTGTGTGTGCGTGTGTGTGTGTGTGTGTGTGTGTGTGTGTGTGTTACCTCCTTAGCCACGGGTGTGCCAGTGCAGGTGGCTCTCACACATGTCCATGCGCTCCTGGTGCAGGAACTTACACTTGTCGGGAACCAGCAGGGCGTCACTCACAAACTCTCCCACTGCAACGCACACACACACACACACACACACACACACACACACACACACGCACACACACACACACGCACACACACACACACACACACACACACACACACACACACACACACACGCACGCACACACACACGCACACGCACACACACACGCGCGCGCACACACACACACACACACGCACGCACACACACGCACACACGCACGCACAGAGACAGTTAATCTCCACAGAGCTAATGAGTCACATGACCACATTCATACTGTATGACCAGCACGCACACATCCCAAACTTGGGGGTTATTCCATCAACATCGCTAAAGGAAAAATCCAGGCGTGACTTATCAAAACCAGCCGAGATTTTCCTTTAGTGACATTGACGGAATACCCCCCAGGGGGGGCATTGCACAACGACACACGCAACGACACCACAACACACAAACACACAAACACACACACACACACACACACACACACACACAAGCTTACCCAGGCAGCGGTAGGGCACCACGATGTGTGTGTGACTGCGGCACTGCTTGCGTCCCTTCTTGCACCAGTTCTGGATGCTGACGGGCTGGTTGGCCTCCACCACGTTGGTGATCTGCAGCTCAGGGGTACACCTGGGGGACAGCGGCGATACGTCATCACGGCCCAGGGTGGAACCAGGGGTTCACTCTATTGGACTTGGGTCTTCACTCCATTTACCTCTATTCTCCCTCTGCCTTTATTCTATGTCTCAACTGTCTCTCCTCTGCCTTTCGTCCCATTCCCCTTCTACTCTTTACTCTTCTTCTCTTCCATCTCTTCTGCCTTCCTCCTCCTCCTTTCCTCTCCCTCGAATCCTCCCTTGCCTCATTCTGCTGTTCTCCCTATCCTCCCCCTTTCCTACCACTCCTCACTCTCTTCCCTCTCACCTATTTCTTCGACTGTCCCGCCCTACCCTTCCCTCTCCTCCTCTCCTCCCTCATTCCCTCTCCCCCCCTCCCCTCTCCCTCTCCCCTACCTTCCACTTACACTGACCCCCCCGCCCCCCCTCCTACCTTCCATCCACTCTCCCCCCCTCCCCCCCGCCCCTCTTCCCCCTCTCCCCCCCCGTCTCCCCTCTCTCCTACCTTCCCATCCACTCTCCCCCCCCTTTCCCCCTCTCCCCCCCCCTCTCTCCTACCCTCCCCTCCCCCCCTACCTTCCCATCTACTCTCCCCTCCCCTCTCCCCCTCTCTCCTACCTTCCATCCACTCTCCCCTCCCCTCCCTCTCTCTCCTACCTTCCCATCTCTCCTACCTTCCCCTCCCCTCCCCTCTCTCCTACCTTCCCCTCCCCTCCCCTGTCTCCTACCTTCCCCTCCCCTCCCCTCTCTCCTACCTTCCCATCCACTCTCCCCTCCCCTCTCTCCTACCTTCCCATCCACTCTCCCCTCCCCCTCCCTCCTACCTTCCCCTCCCCTCCCCTCTCCCCTACCTCCTGGCAGTACTGCAGGATGCCCTCCTTGGTGCCGATGCAGCTCTTGGTGGCCGAGGCGTCCGACTCCCACTTGCCCGTCTGGACGTTGACGTGCATGTTGAGCTTCCCGCAGAACATGGCCACCTGGGGCTCCGCGAGCAGACCCACAGACTCATCAGACGGCACCTGGAGAGAGAGAGAGAGGAGACATGTTCTGTGTAAATGCTCTGTCTGTCTGTGTCTGCATGACTACAGGGAGAGAGAGGGAGGGAGGGAGGGAGGGAGGGAGGGAGAGGGGAGGGAGAGGGAGGAGGGAGGGAGGGAGGGAGGGGGGGGAGGAGGGAGA
>NC_137677.1:64270177-64382677 GCF_963989245.1 Nansenia antarctica
CTGTGTGTGTCTGTGTGTCTGTGTGTGTCTGTGTGTCTGTGTGTGTGTGATGCCAGAAACACCAGAACTCTATAGAAGTCAGGCACAGTCCCAGAATCATCTTATCTTGGAGCAGTGTCTAGGGGCCGCCTAATCTCAGCCTGGAAGGCCATGCTGACTATATTCCCCATTGAGTACTGTTTCACATTCCTCTAATAACTTCCATTGACTCACTTTTAAATCACTGCATTCAGTCAGGTCTTTAATGGAAGAAAAGTAGCCAGTCCAATCAGCATCTTCTAAGAAACTAATGGCCAGACTCGTGGACTGACAAATTAATTTCGCATAATGCTCTCCCGACTACTGACAAAGGTTCAAACTGTTCCGACGACGGAGGCATAGCCAGACTGAATCAGTGAAGTGGGAACAAATGGTGACACAAGAGTGGAGGATTCAGGGTGGATTTAACAGGCTCCAACTTCCTCCTACCTCCCTCCCTCGGACTACTCACTCAGTAGAGTGCAGGTTTGGACCTGGATCTGAACGCCTTCACAAGCTTTCATAAAGCAGACTCACTATTGACTGGTTTGCATAACAGTCTTGCACAGTCAGTGACATTAAAGTGATATTACCCAACCCTGAAATCCTGAGGTTGACCGACCGTCTCCTCAGGAGTGTCAACATTGTGTTCTACGTGCAGACAGACAGGTGGCTTTGGGGGCAGAGGACGCTGGGGACGGTAGAAATCGGAGGACAGGAGGCTCATTGGAATGCACGGAATGGGATGGAGGAATGTATCAAACAACACACATTTGATACCATTCCTAGTTTCCGAGATTACTCTGGTGACCTTCCGAATGGAGGTCTGTGCCAGGGGAGGCTGGTGGAGGTAGAAATTGGGAGGACAGGCTCGTTGAAATGCATGGAACAGAATAAGGAATTGTATCAACACACGTTTTGCAAATGAGCCGCCCACATTTTGTTTTTCTCCCAAAGAGACGATTTCTACCTTCACCGGCGCTATGCACATAGGCAGCCTATTTGACAGGAGAGTTAGTAGCCTACTGACTCTGCGAGTCCGTTGTAACTGAGACATTCCACACTGGGAGTGTCTTGTTGTGATTGGGGGGAAATAGGAAACATTTGCAATGAATGTGCACGGGCCGAGTTAGCCCCTGGCCAACCCAACACAGCAGCCAGGATCTGATACTGTGGTGCTTCCAACAGAAACACTCTGGTATGCACACTTGGAGTTGTTAACTGTGCCTCCTAATCAGTATCATCTGGAATATGCAGGAATGCAAGGACATTGAAATATTCAGATGCTCGTTTTGTCCGGTTTTATAGATTAGGGAGTCATTTGTTACTCCTTGTGACAATTTGAATGTTTCAAAAAAAAATCTAAATCATCAGTCATGAGAGAGAGAGATGAACAGCTCCTTCTCCTCGCCCTGAGCAGCAGCCCAGCTCAGCAGAGACGCCATCTTGCTCGTGTCAAACATGGTTTTACATTGTCCTCATCACTTCAGCTCTGGCATGCATGCATGCTCCTGTTGTGGAGAGAAACAGCTCTTTGCATGCATGCATGCTCCTGTTGTGGAGAGAAACGCAACACTGGATCACATTCAGATATCCTCTTATCGGCGTCAGAATGAATCCTGTATATTCTGCGCAGCTCCATCTTTTCCCTCACATAAGACACAGAAACACTGTCGCCCTATTCAATAAGAAACCAACAACCCTATGGGCTTCAAAGACTGAAACATCAGACGGAAACGCAATTGATGCAATAATGACTTAGAAGAATCAAGAGCATTTCTAGGCTATGGAAATACCCCCACTGTTATTCGGCTGAGGGTAATCAATGCAAACCAAAACGCGCATATCATGCTAGACCTAATAGATAGACAGACCTACAATAAATGACAATTCATTGACCTTTTTTTTAGCCTACGTTGCATCTGAAGTTGTCTTTTTTGGGGTGTACTAGTTAACCAATATTGACCGTTTAGGCCCATGCACGTAGCAAAATAGGCGAAATCTGTTCAATCTTATTGTACCGCGCACACGCACGCGCACACACACACACACACACACACACACACACACACACACACACACACACACACACACACACACAGAACAGATGATCAATGTTTCCGTGGATAATAACCACTTCCACGAACGCATGAAAAACACCCCTCGTTTATCCCCCAGTAGGCCCTAGTACCACTAGAAAGCAGATCAAAGGAAAAACAGACCCAAACAGTCCTGATCGTTCCAGGGAAACACTGAATCCGGTGTCAAGCTGTCAATCTGATGTCCCTGGCAGCTAAACGGTGCAGACCTGGCCTGGAGAAGGACTACACAGGAGGAATAATAGAAACATCGAGATCTTCTAAAAAAAAAACTTCTCAATGCCAATGCACCAGGAGAAGCAGGAAGATTGGGTGGATTTGGAACAAGCGAGCAAGCAAATGGTTGAACGGCCTAATCGCATTATGCGTAGCCTGAATATAGTCTTTATATACGTTCTGTTATTCTGTCATGTCCAAACATCTTCGTGGTCATTTGACATTTTTCAAGGGACAATCATAATTCAGCTGCGCCCGTTTTACTGAAATCAACCCACGTCTGAATGCTCCTGACATCATCTGATGATCCAGGAGGGGGAGAGGGGAAATGGCTTATGGAAACCAAAGACGCATTTATTCTCTTATTTTTCTTTCTTACCTCGGAAGAGAACGTCAAGGTCGCAACCAATAACAGCAGAAATGCCGCTCGCCCGCCCATGCCGTTCACCCTGTAACAGTGTGTCCAATGTCCGAAAATGTGTTTCGATAAATCAGTTTGGTTGTGATATTCCGTATGTACGCTCCTGGTGGAGGATGGTGTGTTTGTGTGATGGAAGAGCGAGAGCGAGGCTGAGCCTGTCACCTGACCCAGACGCACATCCCATGCAATAGAGGGAGGGTCGTGTGTGTGCGTGTGTGTGTGTGTGTGTGTGTGTGTGTGTGTGTGTGTGTGTGTGTGTGTGTGTGTGTTTGTGCCTTACATCACTCCTAATGAACACATCATGTAACCACACACACTTACCGTGGGACATCCCAAAGGCCAGAAAAATATATTTTTAAAAAAGTAGGCCATATATACAGTACAGGCCAAACGTTTGGACACACCTATTATATTTTAGATTCCTCAAAGTAGCCACCCTTTGCTTTTTTATTGTTAATAAAATATATAATAATAATATTTAATATAATATGTGTTAATAATAATATGTTATTATATATATGTAATATTATTAATATATATTTTATTAACAACAACAAAAACATATGTTATTAACAACAAAAAAGCAAAGGGTGGCTACTTTGAGGAATCTAAAATATAAGACATATTTAGAGTTATTTCACACTTTATTGTTAAATACATAATTCCTATGTGTTCATTCATAGTTTTGATGCCTTCAGTGAGAATCTACAATGTAAATAGTCATGAAAATAAAGGAAACGCATTGAATGAGAAGGTGTGTCCACTGTTGGCCTGTACTGTATATATGTGTGTGTGTGTGTGTGTGTGTGTGTGTGTGTGTGTGTGTGTGTGTGTGTGTGTGTGTGTGTGTGTGTGTGTGTGTGTGTGTGTGTGTGTGTGTGTGTGTGTGTGTGTGTGTGTGTGTGTGTGTGTGCGTGCGAGGAAAAACCTATTGAGACACACACACTAAAAGTCTCTTTTGCAACGGAGACGTGGACAAGAGAGCATTAGCCTGATATTCCCACGACCACAACTCGTCAGAACAACATCAACAACAACACACACACACACACACACAATAAACAATAAATATGGAATAAATAAAATTAGATTAGAGATTAGATTAGACCTTCAACCTTATTGTCACTGCACAGAGTACCATCATGTGGCCAAGTGTATTAGTGCATCAATGTGTAGCCTATTTAGTTGATTATTCCGGAAGGGAACTAGACAGTCAGATCTGATGACCTGTAACTTTCACTACTAGTTCCCCGCGCTGCTCAGAGAGGACAGTCACCGGTGCCGCTCACTTTCATATAAACCCGCCCGCGGAAGATTGGACTTGATAGGTAAGCAGGACTAATGGCCTCTATAACATTTAAGCCTATAGATATAACCTAGTTCAGTCAATCCCTGGCTATGAAAATCAAATCATGCGTGTGGATTATTCTTTAGACCAAATCGACCCTAACATAGAGTATTTTTTTATTTATTATGTCAGATATGCTGGCTTTTGTATTTCTGTATTTCTGTCATATTGTTATTGATCACGCCAGCTATAATACAGACCTGGCTGTAGGGTCGACTTTGGCAATAGAAAGCTGAAATAAAATACTGTCACCTGTCGAGTTCCATTCATGATTAATCAGTAATGTCTCTCTGCATATTAATAATGTTGCATGAGTCCTGCATGGCATGCTGCCTAGTTAGATCTGGAGCCTACATTAAGTACATTTGCTTCATTCATGGAAAGGTTATCCGTCACAACTCACGATAAGACGAAGAAACTGATTTTTGATTTGAATCATTGATTTGATTGGATTTTTATTTGAAACATAGATATTGACGTGGAGTGGAACTCTGTACAAGCCTTCTGGGCTTCGTTCCCTCCTTGCACAATTTATTGTGTGCTAAATAAACAAACTAAACTAAACATCATATCAATTGATCATATATTATAATAAAACCGCAAACACATTATTGTGTACTAAACACTATCGATTATGAAAGAAAATGTACAGGATTAGATAAACTACTGAAGAAAAGAAACTCCTAGACTACTTGGGGAATGTGGAGTAAACTATGTCTGGGGGGATGGGGGGCTTCCCCAGACGCAGTAACTCAAGACCCCCGACAAGGGCAGTTAGTCAGTCCTGTCACCAATTTGAACTAGTGATTCTGATTATTCTGTAACATTTGAATTAGTGTCGTAAATTCCTAACCTGTTGGCTACTAAAATGAAGAACAGTTATTGAGCAGTTTAAGACCATTTATTCAAAATGCAAAAGTACACAGACATCAAAGATGGACGCTGGTCTGGCAAAGAGAGACAGAGAGAGCGAGAGGGGGAGGGGACAGAGAGAGAGAGAGAGAGAGAGGGGGAGGGGACAGAGAGAGAGAGAGAGAGAGAGGGAGCTGCTTGCTCAAGAGGTGAGGGAGAAGAGAGAGCCAGGGCCAGAGCCCACATCCTTATTTATAAACTTGGTCAAGATGCAGTCACAGCCAGTGGTCCTATCAGGTCAGGGGGAGGGGCCAGGAGGTAAATACCTTGCCCCACAGTCAGGAGCAAACATATAGGCCCATTATTAAATACAAATAAACTACAGATTCCCCCCTCGGAATACCCAGAGGGTGTTCCGAAACTAAATGACCACAAAACAAAAACAAAAACACAAAACCCCACCGACTGTAACTAAGAAACCAAAGAGAAAAAAAAAAAAAAAAAAAAAAACATTCAAAAAATAAACAACATGTTCCAATAAACAACAGAAAAACTACATCAACACACAACACAAGAAACATAATAACACAGACCAACCCAGCACCAGTACCAGCAACCAAAGATATCATATAAACCAAATACAAACAATCAACAATAAAAAAGAATCCTAAAAATAACAATACAAATTAATCTAAACACAGTACATCATACATATTTCAACACAAAAACTTCCAACGACCGATGTTTTCTTTGTCCTTGAAGCGTCAGGGTCAGAGGTTGCTAGCACTTGAACCCAGTTGGAGAACAGCCTTTACCGCTGTCTCAGATTGATAACACTTTCATAGTCAGGAGCTTCCATTTTCGTTGCGCTAGGAACAGAACCTCTTTCCTATCTTTGCATAACCACCACATCACTTCTCAACTGACATCAATCACACAAATACACAAACAATACACAAATAATGACATTCAGTTATCATAACCCATAATTCTCCAACAGTAAGCATAGGACAAAGGGAATGCATTAATGCATAGATCTTCACCTCAGGTGAGGACTAGTCTTCTGAAAAGTTCATTAACGTGGACTGAGTGACTGATTTTCCAAAAACAGTCAATGAGGCCCTGCCTCCTAAGAAAGTCAAAAATCATGTCTGCTATAATAGGTGCGCCTATCTTAGCAAAGTAAGTTTCCCATGCCCCTAAGACCGTTTCCAGCCATGCTATCATCTGCTGTCCATTCCCGTCGTTCCCTTTGATCTGCTGCTTCACTACCCTATTCATAGTCTTTAATCTTTTCCTAACTGGTCGTCGTCCGTCAGTGTCATTGAGGTTCGGGCAGCCGCCTGGTCCCCTCCCACGCTGATCAAGGTCTGGGGAGTCGCCCTCAGCATCATCTGAAGCATGGTGCAGGCACTCGCCAGCATCCCCAGTAGCACAGGTGTCCAGGCTTTGGACACTCCCAGGCTGGACCTCCAGACTGTCAGCACTCTCTGCTTCGTTGGTTTCTGGTTCATTGGCATCTGGACAGCTTTCCACTGTCCCCTCGGTTTCAGGCACTGCCGGTAATGTCACTGGCTGTAACACTGGCATTGCCACTGGCTCTGGCAACACCACAGCATCTCGTCGTAGCTCCTCCTTCTCAGGTTCTCTGGGGACCTCGGCACCTGTTGGCACAACATCCTGCCTACTCTGTACATCCACCCCCCTGTCCACCACCCGTGGCCCTATTGGGGTAGGGATATGCCCAGACACCACTGGTGTACCCACTCTGATGTTGTTTCTCCAGCAGACCCCACATTGACCCAAAGCATGGTCAATCTGTTCCATCAAATATGGACTCCAAAACCCATATTCCTTGGTGATTTTGCGTCTTACCTCCCCCCTAGCCACATGTGCTAATCCATGAGCTTCCCGTATTAACATGCCTATTAAATCTGAGGGTGCTACAACCAACCCCTCATGATTCCTCCATAGACCTGTGTCATCCTGACTTGCCCCCCTTGCTAGCCAAACGTTCTTGTCTAACATAGTTGCTCTACTCTGTAACATCAATAAATCCTCAAGTGTGACCATGCCCTGTAATTGCTTTTCATGTGTGACCAGAAGACCTTTACCTGCCTTGTCTGCTCCTGTAATGGCTTTGGCTGCATCTTCTGCAGCCCTGTTACCTTGTGTGACATGTGATGAGTCAGACCTGTGTGTGGCACACTTCACTATAGCTAATTCCTTTGGCTTCATCATGGCTTGTAACAGCTTCATGATCTGTGCGTGATGCTGTATAGGCGTACCATCAGTTCTCTTAAAACCCCGCCCCCTCCATACAGCTCCATTAAAATGACAAACATTATGTGCATAGGCAGAGTCGGTGTACACTGTCACTCTCCGTCCGGTTCCCAAGTTGCATGCTTCTGTGAGGGCAATCAATTCAGCCAACTGAGCCGAGCAAGGCTGAGGAACTGCCTCAGCCTGTTCTACAATAAACTTTGAATTCTGTGCTTTAACTAAGGAATACCCAGCGCACAACGTTTCTCCTACCCCATAACAAGACCCATCAACCCAATATTCTATATCAGCTCCCTTTAAAGGCAAAGCTTGTAGGTCTGTTCTATGCTTAATCACTCTGGCTGTCGATGGAATCTGAACACCGGATGGCACCGTCACCTGACAGCCGTTAGGTGTGCATTTTACTGTACAGTTCAATTGGCATAGAGCATCTCTCCCTAGCAGCCCTGTTGGCGTGTGTTCTGACACAAGTGTTGACAGAGTTGCTCTCTGTCCCTTGTATTCTAAGTCTACAAGCTCAGTTGTAGGAATCAGCTGTTTAATTCCCTCAAATCCGATTGTCTTCACATATTCTCTAGACATAGGGAGGTGCGTGGCGCCTTCAGGCTTCTGTGTCACCACCAGCTGGCACCTCCCACTCGGATCTTCCGGGCACCCCTATAGGCCAGCTGCTGGGCCTCCGTAAGGGTTCATCACTCCTGGAGCAGGTGTAGTAGGGGGCCAATATCCTCCTCCTTGGCTCCCCCCTGCGCCCCCCTGGGGCCTGTTGCAGCAGGCACAGGCTAGATGTCCATTCTGGTCGCATTGGCATGGTTCTAGCATCTCCTTCCCTGCTGCTGTCCATCCCCCTGGTGGTGGTCCTTGGCCAGGCTGTGTGTACATCTGGTATGGAACCGCTTGCACCCCTGGTGGCCCTTGTGGGTATGGATACCCCCCTTGTGGCCCCTGTGGGTAGGACTGGTAAGTAGCAGGATACCCCCCTTGTGGCCCCTGTGAGTAGGACTGGTAAGTAGCAGTCTGCACTCCAGGTGGCTGTTGCTGTGGGGCTAAAGCCTGCACTCCCTCTATGTTCCTCTCGCTTTCAGTCAATTGCAAATGAGTCAATATTCTGAGGGATTCTTCGTCTCGTGCCTTCTGTATCTGAATGTTCTTTCGATATAACTCAACTTGATGAGCTACGTGGTCTATATAAACAGCTTTGTTCATGTGTCGTAGCCCCACCACTTCTGCTAGCTTATCCTTAACTGGGGTAGGAAGCCCTTCTTGTATTTTTTCCCTGATTATGGATTTTTCTAAGGGGTTATCTTCAGCGTCTTTCCCTGTCACACTTCTCCATTGAGTGTGCACACGGGCAACATAACCCCTGGGATTCTCATCCCCCCCCAGTGGCTTCACAATGATATTGTCTGGGTGAATGTGAGTAGGGTAGGTCTCTCTGATTGCTTTCCACAGCCTGCCTCTGTTTGCTGCGAAGAGCTCTGGATCATAAACTGATGTATTGATATATCTATGAAGTCCTGCCTTCATCAATATTTCCTGCATTGTATCCAATCCTGCAATAAAAGCTAAGAGTCTTTTCAGGTCTCCCATCGCGGCCTGCGTTCCTGTCAGTATCACGTCGACCTCTCGCGTCCACGAATGTCCTCCCTCTTGAAGAACTGGGAGTTTCTCGATCACTTCAGACAAATCTGTATGATGCCACGGATGATATTCCATCTTGTTACCCCGAATCAGCACTGGACAGTTCTTTAATGTATTTGATGACATTCGGTGACAATCTCCCTCTTTCTCCGGGCGTCTTCTCCCACCTTTCCTTTCGGCTGTGGCTATCATCTTCCTGACCTGCGCGTTGTAGCCTCCATCTGCATTGTCGTCATCACTTGAGTCTTCACTGCCATCTTCGCTGTCATCTTCCTCGTCACTCCTGTCGTCCCCTTTTCCCCTTGGCTCCTTCTTCTTCTTCTGGGAATGATCCTCCAGTGCCTTAGCATATGGAGGGGGACTGGGGGCAGGACACAGGTCTGGGGATGAAATGTTCAATTTCTGTTCCAGTGTTCTGGCCAATTCTTTTTTCTTTTCCGGTTCCATCTGAGCTATTTTCTGTCCCTCTACCTTAAATAGATCTAAAATAGCTAACTCTAACTTGCGTTTCTCTGATCTAATCTTTCCTCTTTGATGTGCTTTGTGCCCATTGATAAGTATCTCCAATGTTGCAATTAATTGTAAATTAAGGCTGCCCTCTTTCGGCCACGGCTGTTCAATGTATGCCCAACGGCTATTCCATTTCGTAGACATTTTGCTAATTTCCCTAACAAGAGGATTCATTTTTTCCACTACAGCCATAGGGGATAACGTAGCCAACATTCCACGATGTTCACTAATATCTTTTAACAGCTTCGTGGAATTCGACCCCATTCTACTTGCTCAATATGCTGACAATATTCTATATTAGATAAGGTGTACGCTTCTTACAACCCACCTTCCTATTGTCTTGTTTGCTAAACAAATGCTAGTCCAATATAACTGTATTAACCATCCCCACAAAACCCTGCAACTTCAGAATAACAGACTTGCCTCTTGTGTATGTCAGTGCAGTATTAACTTAAATCTAATCTCTGTGTAAGTACTTTATACTTAAATGTGTTTCCTAATTGTTTATGAATATGTGTCACTTGATTACTCATTCAATACTAATTACAGTTCTGGTCAACACAATTATTAAATCACAAAGGCTGATCAACACCTAAGTATTCACCGATCCACAAAAACCCTTTTACTGCTCAACTATCAAATATGTACTATTCTGCTATTCCTTAATCAAACACTGTGGAAATGACCTAACTAAAATAAAATATGTAAATTACAAATATTAATTACAACCTGTAAATAAATCGACTCGTTAAGTGAAAGGAATGAATGATTAGTTAGAATTATTCATTGACACTTCATTGATGCAAACCTGTGAAGTCATTCAGCTATTTATCAAAATATCAAAAAAGGAATGATTATCATTAGATTATCACAAAACAATTGATCAAAGTTTTGTGAAACAGATAATGAATGATCTGAATAATTAATTCAACCAATTAGTAATTAATTAAATTAATTAAAGTAATTTAATATAGAACAATCATTTAAAAACATCAATCTATGAGTGATCTCTACAGATCTCTCGTCAACATTCTATGCAAGCAGGCAGGGCCGTTTTATTGGGGTCTGTGACCCTGCTGTGATTCTGCTCAGGGAAAGCAGCCTTGTCTAGGCTCACGCACAAATTGCCTCATATGCTTTGAATCTAACCTAAAGTCACAATCTATCTTTCTATCTTTGAATCACTACAATGCAGTCTCTTCACAGAGATATCTAGGCTTCTTTGTGTCCGCGTGTCTGCGCGCGTGCCCGAGCGTGCGTGTTATCGCTCCGCTTACACAGGACAACACAAATGGCGTCTACACTCCGCTGACAGTACACTGCAAATGGCCGCCCACACAATGGCGTCCTCTCACACAGACAAAGAGTAATGGCGTCTACAGTTCTGCTCATATGTTTTTCACTGCTACAATAATGCTCTTTCACATATCTTACAAAATAGACTTCATAATCCAGTTACACTTTATCAAATTACAATTTTACCCACATCAGACTCTTTTCTGATCTAATATACTTACAATCAATAATATATACCAGTCCACTTCAAAATGCCTTTATCAGTTTGTTGCTGGCAGTCTACACTTTTTCATATAGACACTATTAGAGTCCGTCTTCCTCTAATACCGAATTTTACACACATACACGATATTCCATAACACCATGCAAACAATATCTATTAGTTACAAAAATAGACTACACAATATTACACAAAAAGGCGAATTACAAAATTCGGCCCTTATCACCAATATACCAATCTAATCGTATATTTACAAAAACGGGCTTCTTAACCCGGCTCTCACCCCCAGTTTAAAGACTATGAAAGATGTGTTTCCTTTTCCAACAAGTTACTGTACTTTAAACCTTAAAGTTGAAGGTTGTTTTTAGTCTCAAAGAAAACGCTTGAAAACCCAGCTGTTGCACACGCGCCCCTAGCGGTTTAAACAGAAAATAGCGCTATTTTAATACTTACCGTCTTCAGAGCCGTGGATTCAGCTTAAGTTTTCAAACGTAGATTCCTTTTTATAGACCTCCTGGCTGGCTCGCCATCTGTCGTAAATTCCTAACCTGTTGGCTACTAAAATGAAGAACAGTTATTGAGCAGTTTAAGACCATTTATTCAAAATGCAAAAGTACACAGACATCAAAGATGGACGCTGGTCTGGCAAAGAGAGACAGAGAGAGCGAGAGGGGGAGGGGACAGAGAGAGAGAGAGAGAGAGAGGGGGAGGGGACAGAGAGAGAGAGAGAGAGAGAGAGGGAGCTGCTTGCTCAAGAGGTGAGGGAGAAGAGAGAGCCAGGGCCAGAGCCCACATCCTTATTTATAAACTTGGTCAAGATGCAGTCACAGCCAGTGGTCCTATCAGGTCAGGGGGAGGGGCCAGGAGGTAAATACCTTGCCCCACAGTCAGGAGCAAACATATAGGCCCATTATTAAATACAAATAAACTACATTAGCAAGCAAGAAGCGTCAGATATACATATATTAATGTTCATATATTCTTCCTTCAGAACATTGATCGACATGTGGACTTTTCTGGGGATGGCATTATTAATCACTGCCTCGGGTGAGTTGGTCTCATTACCTCAATATCTATGTTCATGCAGAATGTAGACTTAATTAGACTTGTGGATACAGTATACTGTGTGTGTGTGTGTGTGTGTGTGTGTGTGTGTGTGTGTGTGTGTGTGTGTGTGTGTGTGTGGGTGTGGGTGTGTGTATGTGTGTGTGTGTGTGTGTGTGTGTGTGTGTGTGTGTGGGTGTGTGTATGTGTGTGTGTGTGTGTGTGTGTGTGGGTGTGTGTGTGTGTGGGGGGGGGGGGGTGTGGGTGTGTGTGTGTGAGAGAGAGAGAGAGAGAGAGAGGGAGAGAGTATTTAACTATGCAGACTGGATTCATAAATAATCAGTAGGTATGCAGAGTGTGAGAATAAAAGCGACTACGTTTGTCCTGTTATTGCCGTCACTCCTACAATAGTAATTTAAAAAATACTTAAAAACACAGAGTAGCAAATAGATTCCTTCTATTCAGTATGAGGGTGACACAGATCTAAATGTCGTAATTCAGTTCTGAGTTCTGAACTAACCACACACATTCCAGTTGGGTCAAGAAGTCAGTTTCGGTTCTCCATTCGAGGCAAGAACAGACGTGTTCAAGATATGTGTTCAAGATCTGTGTACAAGATCTGTGTACAAGATCTGTGTACAAGGTGCCGACTTTCAACTGCACCCGTTGCTTGCTAAGATCAGATTCCTGAATTTCGGACTTTTACCTAATTTATTTCTTATGCATTCAAGAATATCAGGGATTCAACATCTTACAGCAACAAACGGGAAGGAAGGGAAGCAGAGAGAGAAAGAGTGAGGGCGATGGGGGGATGGGGGAATGGGGGGATGGGGGGATGGGGGAATGGGGGGGTTAGGATATAACTCTGAACAGCAGTGGGAGAGTTGCCCCTGTCACTTGATTGTGGCTTTTTCTAGAAGTCCCAGGACATTAAGGAAGTCAATGTTTAAGCTGATCCAGTCTGATTTGATGTGCTGTAGTTCCTCTGCATGTGCTACTGTATTGTGGTGTTCTGTGTTGGGATGTGCTGCTTATGAATCAAGTGTAATGTAATGTGGCCTGCTGCCGTCACAATATCTGAAGATACAGCCTTTGTATCTGTCTTTTAGTCAGTAGACATTAGTCAATGTCCACTCTCTACTGTCGCCTAACTGATTTACACGTGAAAGTTGTTCCTTTGTGACATATGCATGGATAATAAGAGTTTATAACAGCCATTAAATAAACACACACACAAAAGATTTGTCAACAATAAACGTGATTCACTTCAAATAGCTGAAGGAGGTGTGTTGCTTCATGGGTGTTTACTTAGTGCACTCCAGCATTGTGTTCTCCACAGTTGAATTAAGGAATCCAGTAAATTCCCCACACAGACCCACACAGATTTATTTATTTATTTACCCGCATGTTTTGCTTCTACAGAAGAAGATCCTGGTCTAGACCTTTCTGTAGTGTTTTCGTGATCTATTGCGCACAGCATGTGACGTGTACTGTATGTGTGGGTGTTTATCACTTTGGGAACAGAGAGCAATCAAAAAAAGAATAGAAATGACCTTTACCCTAGTCAAAGCCTGTCTCCCTTGGATATACAATACCTTATAGTTATATCCTCTGTAACGCAAGCAGACTCTACCTACACCCTACAAAAAACACCAAAGTTATTCTGCACTTTCCCTCTGGTATAGACAAATTGGGGAACAGGGCTGGGAGAAATTGTTTCCTCAAATTGCAATTTTCAGTCGATACTGTAGTGTAGAAGATTAACCTAGATTCATTTCCCAAGCATATTTAAGTTATTAAAGTATCATGTTCAAGTATCATGTTTATTGGCACAGGGCACAGTGTTATTGTGTTATGTTATTATGTTGCAATATGTTGTCGGCCTAACTGTGATGAGAGAAACCAGATTTTCTGGGAGATTGTTTTTGGATTTCCTCCTCCTCTTTGGCAAGGCAAGGCAAGGCAGATGTATCTGTATAGCACATATTCATACACAGGAATGTAAACTCATAGTGCTTTACATAAAACACAACATTAAATAGCAATTAAAAATGTTCAGGTTTAAAATCAATAACTAAACACAAATCAATCAGTTAAAAAAAACCTAGCCTAACTCTTTAAAATACACTGAATTAAAAGCTGAACAGAACATAAAAGTCTTCAGCTTATTTTATTTTATTTATTGATTGATTGATTGATACAGGTGGGGCTGACCTGATATTTTGTGACAGCTTGTTCCAGTGTTTTTCTGCATAGTGAACAAATGCTGCCTCACCACTTTTGATGCTCACTCTTGGAACCATTAAAAGGCCAGCCTCAGATGATTTTAAGGATCTAGCAGGTTCATAAGCAGGGGTGCACATAACTTTTTGGGGCCAGTGCTCAGAGGAGCACCTAGGGATGCTGCTTGGTGCTCCCCGAGCTCGCGAGTCACGACCCGTCCCACAGGATGGATAAAAAAGGGATACATGGATAACTTATATTAGCAAAACAACATTTATTCATAAATAAAGATGAACGAACAAATGATTGTGTGCAAAACAAAAGAAACAAATGCAAAATCAAATGACTGCTCTTTAAGCATGAAAGTCTGTCAGACTCCTTTAAACACAATGAAATCAACTGACATCTCTTTAAGCACTAACTGAATGTCTGTTCTTTAAACACAATGAAATCAACTGACATCTCTTTAAGCACTGCTCTGTTCTGTAAACACTGAAATCAACTTTTCAACAAAAAGTTACAGCCTAAGCATTTATTTATGCTACAAGCTTAATCATCATCATCACTGCTCTCTTGACTGCTGTTAATACTGTCCTCAATTTCAACCATGGTAGAGGATGTTGTAGGCTATCACTTTAAATAGCTCATTATTTTGATTGTGCAACAAAGTCTTTTTTTCTAATAGAATTCCCAACCATATTCCCTGGGTCAGGGGTCGAGGTGCGATAATGAAGCTGTAAAACAAACGTCTGAACGTTTGAAAGCTTCAGAGAAAAGAAACGTGAAGCCCCTTCAAGGGACCCTTGGTGTTGTTTTTCCTTTTAGCGACGAGTCGTTCGGGACTGAATTCACGTGTCGGCGTGATAACCGTGCGATACACGATACGCGATACGCGGAATGAAAGTACAAGTTACGATACTTTCGAGGCTGACATAGATATGGAAATAGTTACTTAGTGGGGCTTGCAGTGATGCAGCAGTCAGCAGTCAGCAGTTGGATTTTGAGGAAGTAAGTTCCTCTCCCAGCGCTTCCAGCTGTTGGTGCGCAAGAGCGCGTTCATGCCGCTGATCTTCCGCGCAGCATGCATTTTGGCGACGCATGCGCACTGGCGCACCAGTTATGTGCACCCCTGTTCATAAGGCACATTTAATGTTTGAGATATATTTTGGCCCTACCCCATTCAGATTTGTTGACCAGGAGCATGATTTTAAAATCTTTCTTCTTCTTCTTCTTCTTCTTCTTCTTCTTCTTATTATTATTATTATTATGTGTTTTGACCTTATGTCAAAGGTCCTGGAGCGAGCAGTTTACGTTCAGTTGCAAGCATTTTTAGTTATGCATAACATCCATAAGAAATTTCAGTCTGGCTTTAAACCACGCAATAGCACTGAAACGGCCCTCCTGCGAGTCCTAAATGATCTCTGGTAGTCCCGCCATTCTGGTGCTCCTAGATCTCTCAGCCGCCTTCGATACAGTGGATCATTCGATCCTACTGTCACGTCTAGAACAGCATGTGGGCATCACTGGTGTCGCCTTAAGCTGGTTCAAGTCCTACTTGTCCAGTTTCTCTGTTCAGCTAGGAGAATTTTTCTCCTCCAAGGCCCCTATCACCTGTGGGGTTTCTCATGGGTCGATAATGGGCCCCCTTCTATTTCTCCTTCACATACGACATTCCACTGTTATGCTGATGACGTCCAGGCCATTGCTCGATAAGCCATTGCTCAACTGCCTGACTGACATCAAAGCATGGTTGAGTGCAAACTTCTTCTATCTAAACGAGAGCAAGACTGAGATAATTGTATTTGCCAACACTTCTCTAGGCCCTTCAGTCGATGCCCTAGGTCCCTTTGGCTCAAACATCCGCTCCTCAGTCAGAAATCTTTGAGTGATTTTTGACAGTGACTTCGAATTCACCAAGCAGGTCTGCTCTGTGGTCAAAAATAGCTTTTTTCACCTCAGACTCCTCGCTAAAACAAGGGCCTATCTTCCGCAGAAGGACCTAGAGAAGGTGATCCATGCCTCCATAACAACCCGGCTGGATCACTGCAACTCATTGTATGTCGGCATCGACCAGTCTCTGCTCCGTCGACTGCAGCTAGTTCAAAATGCTGCAGCTCGACTACTCACCGGTACACAGAAAGGTGACCACATGACCTCAATCCTGGCTTCACTCCACTTCACTCCACACCGCCCAGAGCACCGAGGCTTTTAAAAAACTAGCTAAAACACATCTTTTCTCCCTGGCCTTTGAACTGAGGTGAGCCTGCCTCCCGACACTGCACTTTTTGCACTTTTATTTCTGCACTTGTATTTGTATTGCACCTTGTTTTTTGTGTATTTTATCTATTTTATCTGTTTATTATCTGTATTTTATTTTGTCTTCTCTATTACCAGTGTTTTATCTGTTAAGCACTTTGGTGTTGTTGGTGCGGCTGTTTGTCATTGTAAAAGTGTGCTATATAAATAAACGTTACTTACTTACCGGTACTTATGTCAAATGCAAATGTATACTCTAACTTAGTATTGTGGGAAAAAAGCATTGTGGAAATGAAATAAGATTGATTAAGCTGGGGCGCTTAGGTGGCGTAGCGGGTTAAGCGCTGACCATGTAACCACAGGGTCCCCGGTTCAATTCCGTCCGGGGCACATATCCATAGCATGTGATCCCTCCTCTCTCTCTCGCCCATCCTTCCTGTCTAAATCTCTACTATACCTGTCAATAAAAATGAAAAATATGAGTGGAACTGCCCCAACTCTCAACTTTAAGATTGATTAGGCTTTTCTTTTTTTGTAGTCTACACAGAATCATCTGGTTCGGACGAAAAAAACAGGATCATGCAGGGAATTGTGGGACAGAATATCCTCCTGCCCTGCCCTTGCCCGAACAGAGATGACACACTAACATGGCAGATTGACGAGCCGCCCACAGTTATCTGTGAAGTGGATAACATCAATAAGAGTTGCGAGGGCCGGTTTCAGCTCTTTGTGACTGAGGATAAGGACGACTGCTCCCTGCGCCTCTCAGACCTCTCTATGACGGACAAGGCGACGTACAGATGTTCATACTTCATAAAAGAACGTTACGTCTACTATTTAATCCATCTTCAAGTGGCTGGTGAGTTATCCTCTCAATCTTCATTCATTCATTCATTCATTCATTCATCCATTCATCCATCCATCCATCCATCCATTCATTCATTCATTCATTCGTTCATTCATCCATTCATCCATCCATCGATTCATCCATCCATCCATCCATCCATTCATTCATTCGTTCATCCATCCATCGATTCATTCATTCATTCATTCATTCATTCATCCATTCATTCGTTCATTCATTCATTCATTAATCCATTCATCCATTCATCCATTTATTAATATCCATTTGTTCAGTCAGCTTTACTTGCTTATTTTTTATTTTTAAATAGTTCAGGAGGTGAATGCGGAAGAGAACCCTGGTGAGTATTGGATAGCTACAGTTCAATGCCATGAGACCCATTTGCCACCACCAAGTATTGACAGCGTATCAGGGAGGTCAGTTTGAATTGGTTGGGCCTAGTGAATTAGATCGAGAGTTGTAGGTGTTCACATGGTAAGAATTAAGTCCAAAACATCCATACCCATTTGAGTATTAAAAGCTAGAGCTGCACAAGTAAAAAAAAAAAGCTGAAATACATCCAACTCAAAATTTTACTTGAGACTCTTGGCAATCAAGTTTCATGAAGAGCCCTGATAAAATGTTGCTAACTTAATTGCATCTTCACCTCGTTTTAAAACAATCTTCCTAAAAGTTCATGCATGTATGTTTTCTTCTTTTTCGCCACAGGCAACCTCGCCATTGCCCACCAGACAACACAGAGTCCTGGAGGTTCACGAACAGTTGCAGTCAGTACATCAGTCAGCTTTTTCGGGGTGTTGTTTTTGGCCCTGGTTGTGGTCTTACTGGTTATGTATTGGCGGAAAAGGCAAAGAATACGGGTAAGGGCCTTGTTCTCAACATCTACCATTGTGAGGGCATTTGTCAGTCAATGCTGCATAGATGTAAAAAGAGATCAGGATCAGTCAAAAGTGTATTGACTGCTGCGTATAAGGGTTTGAAAAGACTGTATTAAAAGTAATAAGTAGGAAAAAACATGTTATTGCTCTGCTTTTTCAAGTTCAAGTTCAAAGTACTGACACCAAATCCCCGGCGGGCCACATGTCGTAGTGTCCCTGGCAAGGCACTGAACCCCTAATTGCCCCCTCTCTAGAGCATCAATGCATTTCGTTGTACTCTGTGCAATGACAAACTTTGAATTCCATTCCCTTTCCTTTTCCTTTCACTCATATTTTTGTTCTTTGTTTTTTCTTGGCAGAGAGACTTGCCAGAGTCACCAGCAGCAGAGAACACTCTATTCTCTATGTTGAACTCAGCAGACTGTGTGTGAAGGATGTCCTCCCCCCTCCAATGCAACACTCAAAGTTCAAAGTTCTTCTCACCCATGACAAAATGGAGGGATGGCGACTCGCATGGGAAGGGACTGAAATTAAAACATTTCTCAATATTGGAAGATCATGCCGTTGCATGAAATGAGAACATTTGATGATTCTTATTTTGCTGACACTGTGAAACCAGAGCTCTTTTTCCAAACCGGTTTCTCATGCTCCAGTAACTAACACAGTCCAGTAATGCTGAACAGAACTCTTGATGACGTTGACGATGAGGGTGACTAAGATGGCACCATGGAAACAAGGTTCTGAACCCCAAGGTTCTGAAACTGAGAGAGAGAGTTCACTCCAGGCAGACTGCAGAGAAAACGTGACCGTGGTAAACTGTCTAAGTAACATAGAAACAGGGGACGGGGACGTGTGAGTGTCTGAACCAATCATTGACATTCATGTCTGCTTAGTGCTCTCCTCTAGCCCTCATTGTAATAGGTCTGGTGAACTGCATCATGTGACCAAAGTGTTGGTCTAATGGAGCTCTCACTGGTATACACATGGAACAGTGGTGTAGTCTACGTGATACGCAGGACTACGCCGTATACCCACTAGGAAAGGCCAAGGATTTCCGTATTCCCACTTAAACATGTGCGAGGATACGTAACGGCGTTTTGTGACAGAACTTTCACACTTTCATTCATAAAATTCACCCCGTCTGTGTTACAAAGCACTTGACCTTTGGACCATTGGGACTATAGCGTCATATACCATCAACAGGGGGAGATGCGACATGAAATATGTCAAAATGCAGCACTATCATGCACAGATCAGCCTTATAACATGTAGGGCCGGTTTCACAGACAAGGCTTAAGCTTAGTCCTGGACTAAATCACACTTTCAATGTAAAATCTCCATTGAAGATGCTTTTTAGTCCAGGATTAGGCTTAAGCCTTGTCTGTGAAACCGGCCCGTAATGTTATATATATATATATATAACGTTAGACAGGGAGCGCAGATTTATGTTTATGGCGTTTCCGAAATGAACGATATGAGGCTGGGAGGGGAAAATCACAGTATACCCACTAGAAACAACTAGACTACACCACTGACATGGAACCTTGTTCTAAATGTCAGGTTGTTGTTGTGGGGGAGCCCCAGTTGTATTGTTAAAATGTCACAAGCCACATAATGTCACGTTATATGGAAGTTGGACAGGGAAGTGGAACTGTCTAAACACTTTTAATCTGCAGTTTGATAAAAACCAAACTTTGGTTTCATGGAAGGCGATAAATTACCACGGAAACATTCCAGAATACGTCACTTATGAACGTCAGAAACATTGCTTGTTATCGTGATGGTGTCGTACTGTGAACCACTGGAGTGTTTCATGAGATGGCATTATGCTGTTCCAGTGGAAAGAATGTGTTGCTTAATGTGTATGTTAAAAGACAAGGAGAAGGTCTAATTGATCTGTATTCAATGTGTAAGATTGAGTACAGTACAGTAGCAGCCAAGCTAATACTTGTTATTCACTGCTCTAAGCTGGTTCAGAGACAATGTTATGCAAATTGTATTGGTTAAGCTGACTGGCTAAAGAAAGAGCTTGTTAGTAATCAGTAGAAAGAACTGGTCAGTAATCAGTAGAAAGAACTGGTCAGTAATCAGTAGAAAGAACTGGTCAGTAATCAGTTGTTCTGAGGACCGAATGGGCTACTGGATTTAGCGGTTATAGACTGGTTAGGCTGTAAATTGTCAATCCCATCTGGCAACCCTGCTAGAGTGACATAAAAGTCGCATTAAATCCGACTTGTCAGTTCAGACTAGGGCGCGTTGTTAAATATCAGATATGTATCTGATATAATACCACTTCTGAACGCGACCCAGGTCGGATTTAAAAAAGTCAGATTTCATGTGAAATTTCTTGTGCTGTTCACACGGCCATGCATAAATCAGACCTGAGTCGCATGTCGACAAAAAAATGGGATTTGGGTCACGAAGCCTAAGGCACATCTTTTATACTACCTTTATATATATGTTACGGTACATGTGGGAATACGGTACATGTGGGAAAACTAGGGTTAGGGTTAGGTGCTACGTTGACTTGGTACATGCTGGCATGTCTAACCCTAACCCTAACCATAGCACCCTAGCACCTAACCCTAACCCTAGTTTTCCCACATGTACCGTAACATATATATAATACAAATAATAAATATTCATACTGTGAGTGACATAGGCTTTATTAAAAGCTTACAAAGTTACCTGCTCTTTTTTTTTTTTTACGGATGTACTGTATATTATGTGAATGTGTGTTTTGTTGAGTATTGATTTATAAATAAACATTGTCAGTAAGCTGTATGTATCATTCTCTTACAACTGTGTGTCGTAAGCATTATTTCCTATCCTAAATATATTGTTGAATTCTGTTTAATGATTAACATAAAAGAGAAACATCAACAGTATGTTATTATTTTGGAATGCATGGTCACATGTACTGTATCATTACACCGTTGTGGCATATCTCAAAGAATGCAATATATCTTGGTTGCATTGATTCAGTTGACATTAACATCAATAAAGCTGTTAAAACCGATTGACACTACATTGTGGATTAACTTACACTTACACTTATATGATGCTGTCTTCATCTTCATTGACATGAGTTTTACTGTATATGTCGGCACCCAAGACAAATCAGCATCCTTGACAGGTGTCTATGCGACTTGACATTTTATGATCAAGATTAAAAAAATAAAAAATAAAGTCCAAAAATAGCAATCGAAAAAGTCAAAGAGTGGAAGTGACTTTCTTATTCTTCCTTATTCTATTCTAGTGTCAGTGTGAGATTGTGAATGGAAAAAGTCCCAAAGAGGAAGATAACCCTATTGTTAATATCTATTGTTCACCATGAAATTCCCCCTGCATCTGCCCAGTTGCATCGTCCTCTGACGGGGGAGGTTAGGGTTTCTTAAGGCCACTGTTAGAGCTTGTTTAAGCTCTCTGGCTGCCTGAATGCCAAGTGCTGAGTGATTTGCTGTGACTAACCCTAACCCTGTCATCATATCAGATTAAACTTTTATGATACTGTAGTCCCCTGATTAAACAGCAGCTCTCTTTAATACAGATCAAATGTGTTGCCCTTTGGTGCTACTGTGATATTAAACAGTTACAGTGGCCATGTCAAAGTTCATACTGTGCCTACTGATTACTTAACGTAGGCCTATATGTCTGCTGCATGCAATTGCGTGTTCTAGTTTAATGAGTATTTGATGTGAGAGTCTAGAGGCGTGTACTACTAGCGTATGCGGTGGTATTGGATGGTATTCCTTTTATTTATTTTTTATTATTTTTTTCTGACTGGGGCAGTACCACTCATATGTTCATTTTTATTGTGACAGAGACAGTAGAGATTAGACAGGAAGGATGGGTGAGAGAGAGAGGAGGGATGACATGCAGGATATGTCCGCGGCCGGAATCGAACCGGAAACCCTGCGATTACATGGTCAGCCGCTACGCCACCTAAGCGCCCCAACGCAGATGCTATTCCTGTCTTCTCCAGCAGATGGCAGTAACACAGATGCTTTTCCTGTCCTCTCCAGCAGATGGCAGTAACAAGACTGGTATTCCTGTCTTGTCCATCAGATGGCAGTAACACAGATGGTATTCCTGTCTTCTCCAGCAGATGGCGGTAACGAGACTAACCACAATTTGACAGAAGACGCGTTGGGGGAAATGACGCGTTCTTTTATCTTTACGCATACCCGGAAGTGTTTTGATTGTTTTGGTTATTACAGAAACGCGACTGAATGAAGATTCACTTACAAAATGAAGTGTTTGTATGTTGATATAGAATAAAGAACACATTGACGTTCTTTTAAAGGTAATGACGTTTTCTCTCTGAACTAAATGTCCTTAACACAACAATCACAAACATTGATTCGCTGTATTGAACTACATCTAAATGGACATGTGTTGAACTTTCTTCAAGCTTCTCTAATATAGAAGCCATAGAGAGCTAACCCATGTCTGTGATGGCTCTTATAAGTGGTTAATCTAATTAAGTTTCGGATATATTTCGACATTTGAATGAATGAATGGTCTTTATTGTCATTAATATTAATATAGTGGATAGTGTACATAGCCTTTATTTATGTAAACCAGCTCTTTTCCCTTCTTGTCTTTAGTATTTTTTTCCTAGCACCAGGGGAGCCCCCCCTCACAAATGTCGTTGTATGGTACCTGTACTATATTAATGACAATAAAGACATTTACCTCTATTGTATCATATGACATATATGACTAACCCTAACCCAACTGTATGTTTATTTAATATTTCACTGCTTACTTAGGTGTGAAGTTGCCCCCAATGACATGTGAGATGCCTGTATGAGTGACACACACAACCACCACAGAACTCCACCATGGCTCTGCGAAGGAGGGGGTCGGCTCCCACCGCCGACGGGGCTCCTGAAGGGGTCCTCACAGGGGCCCTCCCCCAGGCCCCCGCCAAGCACAACATCTGTATGGTGTCTGACTTCTTCTACCCCAACATGGGAGGGGTGGAGAGCCACATCTACCAGCTGTCTCAGTGTCTGATCGAGAAGGGCCACAAGGTGGTGATTGCCACCCACGCCTACGGCAACAGGAAGGGGGTCCGCTACCTGACCAAGGGGCTGAAGGTGTACTACCTGCCTCTGCAAGTGATGTACAACCAGTCGACGGCCACTACCGTCTTCCACAGCCTGCCTCTGCTGCGCTGTGTGTTTGTGCGCGAGGGGATCACCGTGGTCCACGCACACAGCTCCTTCTCTGCTATGGGACATGACGCACTGTTCCATGCCAAGACCATGGGACTGAACACGGTAGGTAACATGGAAGTCTTGTGGGGTGGAACTAGGATGGGTGGGAATTCAAGTGGATTTTGTCCTATTTTACTTGTGTAGAGTAACATTATAAATACTATATATATAGGCCTATATATATATACAGTATATGTGTGTTACGGTCCATGTGGGAATGCGGTACATGTGGGAAAACTAGGGTTAGGTGCTACGTCGACTTGGTACATGCTGGCATGTCTAACCCTAACCCTAATCCTAACCCTAGTATTCCCACATGTACCGTAACATATATACACATTTGTTGTATAAATAGAGTAACATTATAAATAGGCCTAATATTATAATCAAGATACATTTCTTAACTTTGTCAATACAAACAAAGACCTTCGTGTGTTGCAGGTGTTCACTGACCACTCGCTCTTCGGCTTCGCGGACGTCAGTTCGGTGTTGACCAATAAGCTGCTGACCGTGTCCCTCTGTGACACCAATCACACGGTCTGCGTGTCCTACACCAGCAAGGAGAACACGGTGCTCAGGGCGGGGCTTGACCCTGAGATTGTGTCTGTCATCCCTAACGCCGTCGACCCGACAGACTTCACCCCTGACCCCTCCCAGCGCCAGGAGGACCGGATCACCATCGTGGTGGTCAGTCGCCTCGTCTACCGCAAAGGTAGGTAAATGGTACCCTAAATGGTAAATGGACTGCACTTATATAGCGCCTTTATCTAAAGCGCTTCACAACGGCCTCTCATTCACCCATTCACATACACATTCGCACACCAATGACGGCAAGCTACCATGCAAGGCGCCGGTCGGCCCGCTCACTGGGAGCAATTTGGGGTTTTAGTGTCTTGCCCAAGGACACTTCGACATGTGGCCAGCCGGGGGCTCGAACCGCCGATCTGCCAACCTTGCGATCATTAGACGGCGGCTCCTCTACCTCCTGAGACACAGCCGCCCCCGGTAGGTAGGGATGGTTCAGGTCCAGAGACACGTTCATGTGTGTGTGATTCGGTATCAGAAAAAAAGGTTCAATACGTATTAAATCACACATCCGATTTGATCTGTGGAATTCGGCTGTGACCTTTGAAACATCCTAGCAACTGAACAATGTAACCTAGCAACACAAAACCTCTAATTGGCTAAAATGGAAGATGGAAAGTTCAACTTTGTTTATTGTCTGTAAAAGAACGTCCAAAATGTATGAAAACGGACGCAAATAGACCTTTGTCGTCTCTGTTGTCCGTTAATGGATGACTCCCATAGAGAAAGGAAATGGGGGGAATAATGGGGCGGCTGTGGCGCAGGAGGTAGAGGCTGTGTCTCAGGAGGTAGAGGCTGTGTCTCAGGAGGTAGAGGCTGTGGCTCAGGAGGTAGAGGCTGTGTCTCAGGAGGTAGAGGCTGTGTCTCAGGAGGTAGAGCCGGCGTCTAATGATCGCAAGTTTGGCAGATCGGCGGTTCGAGCCCCCGGCTGGCCACATGTCGAAGTGTCCTTGGGCAAGACACTGAACCCCAAATTGCTCCCTGTGAGCGGGCCGGCGCCTTGCATGGTAGCTTGCCGCCATTGGTGTGTGAATGTGTGTGTGAATGAGAGGCCGTTGTAAAGCGCTTTGGATAAAGGCGCTATATAAGTGCAGTCCAGAAAGGATTGGGTTTAATTCATAATTAACGGAGAGCATGGTTTGGTGTGGCCTGGTCTTAACTGACCCTTAACTGACCCTCGGAGTCTACAGTGTCTGGTGGTTTCTTCTCTTCCTCCTTCATTGGTAACCCCCCAACGCGGGCGAGTCCTAAATCACTGTCTGAGTTCAAGGAAAGTATCGAGTCAGCAGACACTGCCATGTTTGACCTGCGTTCTCCTTGTAGGAATAGATCTTCTTGGTGGGATAATCCCCGAGCTCTGCCTCAAACATCCTGATCTGCATTTCCTGATTGGTGGAGAGGGACCCAAGAGAATTGTGTTGGAGGAAGTGAGAGAGAAATACCAGCTTCATGACAGGTACAGGTAGTACTGTGTGTGTGTGTGTGTGTGTGATTTCTGATCATCCGTGGAGTGTGTGTGTTTGTGTTTGTGTGTGTGTGTGTGTGTGTGTGTGTGTGTGAGTGTGTCTGTGAGTGTGAGTGTGTGTGTGTGTCTGTGTGTCTGAGTCTGTCTGTGTCTGTGTGTGTGTGTGTGTGTGTGTGTGTGTGTTTGCGCGCGCGCCTTAATTATCTGCTCTCTCTCCTAGGGTGCGTCTCCTGGGGGCTCTGGAGCATAAGGACGTGCGCGGGGTTCTGGTCCAGGGACACATCTTCCTCAACACCTCCCTGACCGAGGCCTTCTGCATGGCCATAGTGGAGGGAGCCAGCTGTGGCCTGCAGGTGTGTGTGTGTTCAACACTCTCACTAAAACACTGGATACATTAATATTTGTGGGACAGTGTTGAAGGTGAGGATATTCATCTTAGATGTGTGTGTGTGTGTGTGTGTGTGTGTGTGTGTGTCTGTATGTCTATGTGTCTATGTCTGTGTCTGTGTGTGTGTGTGTGTCTGTGTCTGTGTCTGTGTCTGTGTCTGTGTCTGTGTCTGTGTGTGTGTGTGTGTGTGTGTGTGTGTGTGTGTGTGTGTGTGTGTGTGTGTGCGTAGGTGGTGAGTACACGTGTAGGTGGGATCCCCGAGGTTCTCCCTGAGGACCTAATCACCCTCTGCGACCCCACCGTGCGGTCCCTGTGCGCCGGCCTGGAGGGCGTCATCGCCAGGCAGCGCTCCGGCACCGTGGCGTCCCCCGCCTCCGTCCACGCCCGCGTGCGCACGCTCTACACCTGGAGGAACGTCGCGGAGAGGACGGAGAAGGCAGGTTCACTCATACAGGGTTTGGGGTTTGATGGTATTACAAACATGTATTTGATGACATCATTGGTTATTTATTGTTTAACAGATATTATTATTGACAAAACACTAGTGTTCCTTATTTATTTTACATAAATGAATATTCAGGGGCGCTTAGGTGGCGTAGCGGACTAAGCGTTGACCATGTAACCGCAGGGTCCCCGGTTCGATTCCGGCCGCGGACATGTCCTGCATGTCATCCCTTCTCTCTCTCTCACCCATCCTTCCTGTCGAATCTCTACTGTCTCTATCACAATAAAAAAGAGAAATATGAGTGGGACTGCCCCACTCAGAAAAAATAAATAAATAAATAAGAAAGTGCTTGAATTCCTCTCTCTCTCTCTCTCTCTCTCTCTCTCTCTCTCTCTCTCTCTCTCTCTCTCTCTCTCTCTCTCTCTCTCTCTCTCTCTCTCTCTCCCCAAAAAAGAAGATATAGGTAGCATGTAGAAGGGAATAAAACAACCATACTAGTTACTAAGGTTAATTAGTTAGCTACATTTTAAACCGACATAACGCTGTTAGATTTGAAAACCCTTCATGGTCATTCCTATTATTATATACATTCTCATCTACATCTGTCTCAAACTATGCCGTGGTGGGCCCTTGAATTTGAAGGAATTGAGTCTTGAAAGTCTTTGAAAGGTGCTTGAATTTGATGTTTCAGAAGGTGTGGGAACTCTGCTCATAGGACCCATTCAGCCACTCCCAGTCGTCACGTAGTCAAAGTCCTTTGTCGAGCGTTGCCTAGCACAGTTTCATAGACTCTGGCAGCTCGTCTAATGAGTCATTGATATCAGTATTGATACCATATCACTCCAGTTCTCCAACAACTTCATTGGCTCCCCATCAAATTCCGTATTCATTTTAAGATTCTCCTTCTCACCTTTAAGGCTCTCCGTAACCTAGCAGCACCCTCATACCTCTCTGAACTCCTTCTCACTCACACTCCCTCCCGTAGTCTCAGATCCTCCTCTGCCAACCAACTTGTCATCCCTTCTGCCCGCCTGACTACTATGGGATCTAGAGCCTTCAGCCGTTCTGCTCCCCGCCTCTGGAACACTCTGTCTCCTAACATTCTGGAACTCTCTGCCACCTAACATTCTGGAACTCTCTGCCACCTAACACTCTGGAACTCTCTGCCACCTAACATACGCAATATTGACACTCTCACCACTTTCAAATCAAAGTCTTAAAACACACCTTTTCACAATGGCTTACTTGGTTTGATCTCCTGTATTTTGTTTGTTGTTATATCTGATTTAGCAGTTTTTATCTCATTTTGCTTTGTTGATTTTAATGTTTTGATATGTGGGTTTAAACTGTCTTGTAAGGTGTCCTTGAGAGCCTTGAAAGGCGCCCATAAATACAATGTATTATCATTATTATTATTATTATTATTATTAGTATGCTTGAGTGATCTCCATGGCTAGGCGGGTCTAGCATACTGCCTCTGAGGGGTAGCTATTCGGTTGTTAAGTCGTGACGTGTTTCCGGGTCCAGAGTTGGCTGAGGCTCTCTCTTTGAAATGCCTCAGTAATAATAATAATTCATTATATTTGTATAGCGCTTTTCAGAGGCTCAAAGACGCTGACACATATGGGGAAAATGGGAAAGTGCTGCTGTGTCCCTTGTTGTATGAATAGATCCCAGTCTACAAAACGATTGAACTGTCATTCTACCGCTTTAGTACACTGGTACTCTGGTGCTTTAGTACACTGGTACTCTGGTGCTTTAGTACACTGGTACTCTGGTGCTTTAGTACACTGGTACTCTGGTGCTTTAGTACACTGGTACTCTGGTGCTTTAGTACACTGGTACTCTGGTGCTGTAGTACACTGGTACTCTGGTGCTTTAATAATAATAATAATAATAATAATAATAATACATTTTATTTATATGGCGCCTTTCATGGCACTCAAGGTCGCCGTACAACAACAAATCTAAAAACAGCCACAAAATTCAAAACACAAAATACATAGAAATATACAGTATAAAACATAGCCAGCAGCAGAGCAGCACGGGAAAAGCAAATCAACCGGGATACGCCTGCGTAAACAGGTGGGTTTTGAGGTGAGTTTTAAATGAGATGATAGAGTCAATGTTCCTGATGTCGGGGGGGAGGGAGTTCCAGAGGCGAGGGGCGGAGCGGCTGAAGGCTCTAAACCCCATGGTGGACAGACGGGCTGGGGGGACGGTCAGGTTGATGGAGGAGGCAGACCTGAGGGACCGGGTGGGAATGTTGATGTGGAGGAGGTCGGACAGGTATGGAGGGGCGAGGTTATGGATGGCCTTGAAAGTGTGGAGAAGGATTTTGTAGTTGATGCGGTGTTTGATGGGGAGCCAGTGGAGTTGGTGTAGAATGGGGGTGATGTGACTGATGACAGGGGTTCTGGTGACAATACGGGCAGCAGCGTTCTGGACCAGTTGGATCTTGTGGAGGAGTTTGTGGGGGAGACCAAAGAGAAGGGCGTTACAGTAATCTAGGCGGGAAGTGACGAGGGAGTGGACCAGGATTGCGGCGCTTTAGTACACTGGTACTCTGGTGCTTTAGTACACTGGTACTCTGGTGCTTTAGTACACTGGTACTCTGGTGCTGTAGTACACTGGTACTCTGGTGCTTTAGTACACTGGTACTCTGGTGCGGGGAATTTCTGGTTTGGACCCGAATGGTAACCTGTGTGTCTTGTCTCCCCCAGGCTCTGAGGGGTAGCTATGGTAACCTGTGTGTCTTGTCTCCCCCAGGCTCTGAGGGGTATCTATGGTAACCTGTGTGTCTGGTCTCCCCCAGGCTCTGAGGGGTAGCTATGGTAACCTGTGTGTCTTGTCTCCCCCAGACTCTGAGGGGTAGCTATGGTAACCTGCGTGTCTGGTCTCCCCCAGGTGTACGACAGGGTGGCTGGACAGGAAGTCCTCCCGCTGGACAGACGGCTGCTCAGGCTGAGGGCTCACTGCGGCCCCGTGGCCGGCTCCATCTTCGCCCTCATGGCCGTCCTCGACTTCCTGTTCCTGCTCGTCCTCCAGTGGTTCGTACCGGACCGGGTCATAGACGTCGCCATGGACGCCACCGGCCCCAAGGGGCTGTGGACGCGGGGGGGCTCAAGTGACGGGGGGGGGAAAGAAGGAACTCTAAATTCGAAAAGTGCCACGAAGAAGCAGAAGTCAGGTGCTCACAAGACCACGCTATGACGATAACTTCTATTCCAACACTCCTTACCCCCCCCCCCCCCCCACCCCTACCCAACCCAACCATCTTAACCCATATAGTTACTACCTGACCAGTCCCTACCTGACTTTCTTTGCTTCTTAACATGACCTCTGACCTTACGACCTGTAGAGCACTGAGCACTTAACGCTGAATGTATATGGGAACACCCAAACGATGTTTACACACTCCTCTTCCCAGGGTCGTGGCTCAGGCTGTGGGATGAAGCTAAGGGAAAGCAAACAGACGAAGGTCCTATGACACTAGGATGAGTTCCCTTGCTCAGGTAAAGGAAGGTGTGGGTATAGCTGTTACATTCTTTGTAACCTTTGGTTTAACAGGACTATTGAATCATTCCTTTATATGCAGCTCATCGTTTTTCACTTCTCTGTTTGCACAGCATATGGAAGGGATTGGCTCACAGTACTATATAGTATTATTATATACAGTGACATAGGGAAGCAGGACGACTTGTGCGGAAACCCAAAAATGCCATTCGAATATTAGTTGCCAAACGTAGCATGGGGACTTGGGGCTTAAGCCCAATTTATACTTCTGCGTCGAATTTACACGCGGCCATAGCCTACGCAAGGGCTCTCCCAATTTATAGTTCTGCGTTGGTCGGTCTGCGTCGCGTTGGTCGGTGTACTCATAGCAGCAAAACATTTTTTTTTGTTATGCTTGTAAAGAAAATGTCTATAATGCATTGAAATGACATTAAACTAAGATAATAAGATGGGTATCATAATTTTTCTAATCTTTATTAATAAGTAATTACAGAAAAAGTACAGTTTTTTTTTTTTTGTGTAAACTAAATTTCTGTCATGGCTTCCGCATTTAGGCCTACGAGAGAGTCGGAATGTGACGCTACCAAGTGGACCAATCACAGTTCTTACGGTCTGCGTAGGTGTGCCGCGTAGTTACATTTTCGGAGAGGTGCGCGACGAGCTACGGTGTAGATTTTACGCAGAAGTATAAATTGGGCTTTAGTAAAAGTGAACCTGATGTGGAGTTTCTGTGAACAGTATTGCTTTCTCACACTCGAGTCTGTGTCCTCTGTATTGCCAACACATCATGTGACCTTGTCCTAAGGACACTGGTGATGGTATTTGAACTTGAGGAGTGAGGTTACCATTAGGGCTGCACGATTTGGGGAAAAAAATCGAATTGCGATTATTTGGACAGATATCGCGATTGCGATTAATTTGCGTTTTTTTTTTTTTTAAATAGCAAAAAAAAAAAAAAAAAAAAAAAAGGAAGTTTTTGTAAAGTGTGGCCATATCTCCGGCTAGGAAGGTCGTATCAACGTGCAGTTTGTTTGTACGTCTTCAGGGGACTTAGAGGCTCCCTCCTCTAGCACCCCCACAGCCCGAGCTACGAGTGAAAGAACTAAACTTACATTGGGTTGCTTTAAAGTTGGGTTGCTTTAAAATCAAGCTTCAGATTAAAACATGTGATGGAGCATTACTAACTGACTCAGGTGGTTTGTTTCACACAACCATCTAGGAAAGCTTAATTGGAAGCTGTTTGGAAAAGGGCAGGTACTTTCAAAAAATACGATGCGATGTTGTTGGTGTGCGTTCATTGACGTTGACGTTCATTGACGTTCACGTTCATTGTTGACGTTCATTGTTGACGTTCATTGACGTTGAATCCGACGCGCTGTATGACGTATCCCATACGGGTAGTGGTGGTCTAGTGAGTTGGACTTGTGATCGGAAGGTTGTGTGAGTTCAAATCCCGCCTGAAACCACACCACTACTAGTGTGCCCTTGAGTAAGGCACTTAGCCCTCAGTTACTCCAGGGGGAATGTCCCTGTAATTCGTTATTGTAAATCGCTTTGGATTAAAAGCGTCTGCTAAATAGCAAAAAAAAAAAAAAAAACGCAGGCAAATCGCAGGCTTTGCGATTAGCTAATCGCATCATTTCAAATCGCGATTTCGATTTAAAATCGATTAATCGTGCAGCCCTAGTTACCATCTCAACTCGGTTACAAAGGCATGCATACATACATTATTTTGTATTCAGACCTCAGCCTCTATTCATGTTCAGATTCAGATAACGTTTATTGCCATTATGCTTGACACATATAGGAATTTGCTTTGGCATTACAGTATGTGTTTGAAGAGCCCACTCGATATATAACAAACAACATTTTTAAGATCACTAAATATTTTGTGTCAATCTGTGTCGAATCAATTTGTGAATTGGATTCACTGTCTCGTCTGCCGTAGGCTACTGGTAGGTGATACGTTCAACAAACTTGTAAACAAACTCGGAAGTGTTCAAAAGCAAGGACTGTGTGATCATCTAATTATGTGTAGTTGTGTGTTTTTAGCATGTTGATGTTCTATCAACATGTTGTGATGCTGCTAAACATGAAGTTAGATGTTCGTAGCTAAGTTCCTTTTTAGCACTAGCTATTAGCAGCTGTTTTGCCTGTGTTTTGATTCAGAGCGCGTTTCTCCGCTATTTGGATTGTATGACACATCATTTGAAAGCTTACAATCTGCACTTTCATAATCTGGAAAAAACTGAAAAATCAAGGACTTGAGGACTTTTTAATCACACCCTGTCACATATTATTAGATAGCATACTTAATTTATGTTCATGATGTTTGTCTTACTTATACGTATATCAGGAGGTAGAGCCGCCGTCTAATGATCGCAAGGTTGGCAGATCGGCGGTTCGAGCCCCGGCTGGCCACATGTCGAAGTGTCCTTGGGCAAGACACTGAACCCCAAATTGCTCCCAGTGAGCGGGCCGGCGCCTTGCATGGCAGCTTGCCGCCATTGGTGTGTGAATGGGTGAATGAGAGGCCGTTGTAAAGCGCTTTGGATAAAGGCGCTATATTAGTCAGTCCATATCATGCTTTATAAAGGGCTTTGTTGTCGTTTCTCTTTATTTCCTTTTGGTTTATTTATACAAATGCTTTTGATTTCACGAAGGCTGTGTAGCCTGATGGAGTGGGTCCTGAATAGGGCTGGGTTCAAAAAATCGATTTCCCGATTCAGAATCGATCTTCATTAAAATGAGCGATTATCGATTCCTAAATCCCGAGATCGATTTTTTTTTTTTTTTTTTATTTTTTTTTTGTTGCTTGCAGCTTCAACCCACAACGAGATCTCGTGCTACAAGAATTGATCATATCTCACGCAACGTGAGGTCTCAACACTAAAATCTAAAAACATGGCGATGGCAGGGACACTCAAGTCACCACCAGGCTTAAAGTCAGATGTCTGGGTGCATTTAGGATTTAAAAAATGTGATGATAGAGATGAGCTGGACAAAAGCAAAGTCATATGTAAATAAAAAGTACATTCATGTAACTGCTTTGGAGTCAATTCATTGATATGTTTAACAATGCTACATGTTACAGGGTTCCTTGAACCATTTATAGCATTAATTCTGAGAATCTCTTTCATATTCAAGCAAAAAATGTATATTTTAACTAGATCGAATCGGAATCGAATCGAATCGAATCGAATCGTGAATCGAATCGAATCGTGAGCTCACTGAGCTGGTGAATCGGAATCGAATCGTTTTGGGAAATCAGTGGCGATACCCAGCCCTAGTCCTGAACCATGACTTATGGGGAATAAAATCGATTTCATAAACATTTATTTTCACTCTTTTCCGTGTCATCAAGGTTTACAACTTAAACACATCCAGACAACTTTCAACTGAATCGGTCAGGCTAAAGTCACCCTTATTTCAACATGTTTTCCGCAGCCAAGGCTTCATATCATTGACCTGAACCGTGTTTTCATGGTATACTACAGGAACAAAACACCCCATTTTCTCAGGGAATAGAGTGGCATTCTGGTGTGCAGACAAGCCAGACGAAAACACATCACTGTGAAAGGGGAGGAGATAGGTTAGCATTCCTGTCTTTTCAAGGCTAAGGATAGGGAACCATTCACACATTCTCAGGGTCATAGAGTCATTAAGGGATGTCTATTGACTCTATAAACAGGTTTTAAGGAGGGGTGGAATATTCAGGATGAGCCCAGGATGTTCTAGAGGTGTACAGATGATGTGTACTTACTGCACATTTGGAATCATTTTTAAAATGTTTTGGTGGGCTAGATTGGGCTTGTAGATCGACCTCAGGGCTTTGACTGAAGACTCAATTTGTAAATTTGGCTTTATTGCCGTATGTCTGGAATTTGCTTACATCCCATTGTTAACCGTTACTTTATTACCCACGTTTGAACAAGTTTAGACGTGTTATGTATTTGTAGGTGTATTAGCATGTACATGTATTTAAATCCATTCAGAGTAGTGTCATCATTTATGACACTTACGCGGCACATCAACTCTCTAGTCTCTACTCTAAATGGATCTTTGGAAGCTGATCAATATTTTCTCAAACATAACAGATTATTTCTCTTCGATAGTACCTCATCCTCTCCCGAGAGCGTCTCTTCTTGTGGACATTAAAACTCCTTATCACCCGGATATGAGAGGATGCAGGACTGTTGCAAGTTACACAAGTTTAAAGTTTATTGTTATCTGTACTCCTCGTCTAGGAGTGTATAAAAGAACAAATGTATCTACTCTCAGTGTAAACAAGCAGTATCAAGGGGGAGGTGTGTGTGTGTGTGTGTGTGTGTGTGTGTGTGTGTGTGTTCTACTCTTTGTGAGTCCCATCCGTCCATGTATTGTTATGCACATAGGGGATAAGGGTGTGGGTAGTTTGGGGTGGGGGAGGTGGCTGGGAGGGGTGAGAACAGGACTGGGAGGACCAGATCTGTGTGTGTGACACTCAGACAGACTCAGTTATACTGTGGAGCTGTGGAGGAGGAGGAGGCTGCTGCTGTTTGACCATGGCGGCTGTCCAGACAGAGACTGCCCCGTGTGGTCGGCCTTGGAGGGGCCTCCGTATCTACGGGGGGCTGCTGTGCAACTCACTCATGGCTGGTAGGATTTTCTCTTTATATTCTTCTATACCAATGTATGATATATTTTAATGTTTGATATTTGTAATTTAAGTATGTTTTATATGTTAAATGTTATTTGTAATGTATGTTTTAAATGTGGACCCCACTAAAAGGAGCTCATGCCTATGGGTATATAGCTAATGGGGATCCTTCCAATAAATAAACAAACAAATACCAATGGCAATGTAACTCTGTTTAACAACAAACTCATAGCTTTTAAGTTTAAGCTCAAAAACACACTCGTATCATAAGAGGGATTGATACTTCAGTTGAGTCCAGGATCAAAGCTCTTATGTGTGTTATTGTCTCTGCAGAACTGGCACTGATGATGTTATTGTCACAGGAAATGTTTTATGTTCAGAATCATCGGCCTGTTTCTGAATGACGTCTGTATCAGTAGAGGCTGGGGGAGGTGGAAATCGGAGGACGGGCTTATTGTAATGTATGGAATAGAATGAGAAATGGTATTAAAAGTATTAAATGGTATTAAACAAACCATGTGTTGCAATGAGCTTCAATTGCAACACACCCAACCAATCTGCCTCCACCAGCCTCCCTTGGTCTGCAGGGTTGAGGTGACGTATTTCCTCTACAATGGGCAACGCGTTCCCTCTCATTTCAATGGTTTCTACTGTTAACCTAGTTGCTCTAGCAGGTTTGTCTGATACCTATTGCCTCTGTCCATTAAAAAACCCTGAAACCTGTTATGCTCTCAAGTTTATTATATCACAGGTTTGGTAATTGTCTATCTTAGAAAAACCTTTGTAGAAATGTGATGCTGCCTCTGATGTCCTCTGCCGTGAAAAGGTAGCTTCAGGTTACACCTTAACTGCTCCTCCTGAGACATCTGCTGCCCCTCAGCACTGCGTCTACTGAAGACACCCGCTTTTCCCCTCTACTGTGTCCCCTAAAAACTTCTATTGACCCCCCTTGTACTGTTTCTCTGTTTCTCCAGTGTCTATATTAAAAAATACATTTAAAAAACTAGGTTTAGAAGAAGGTGATAGAAGAAGGTTTTTCCTTCTATCAATGGCCCCCGGTCCTGAGCTGGATTACTCTTCCTGCTACGACTGGTGGATTGATGATTCACTTGCTTAGTCAAATGTATTGATTGTAAGTCGCTTTGGAATAAGGCGTCTGCTAAATGCCAAAAATGTAAAATGTAGCTAACCCTTTAATGTTGTGTGTGTTACTCAGACTCGTGGGCTGATAGGACTCCTCTTCATGACGCTGCGTACCAGGGACGACTCCTCAACCTCACGACTCTGGTCTTACAGGTACAACAAGCAAACACTCTTTCCTCTCTACCTGACGTGACATCAGGGGAGGTTGGTGGAGGCAGAGATGGGAGGCCAGGCTCATTGTCCCACGTTAGCATGCCTCCACTCACAAGGGGCACTAAAACAATGTTGTTACGTAATATTGTATTTTATCTTTACCTGTTCTTTTTACTATTTCCCCCTGCTTTTATATTCATTCTATGCATGTATATGTTTTTATATTCACTTTATGTTCTTATTCCTGTTGTAAAGCACTTTGAGCTGCATTTCTTGTATGAAAGGTGCTGTATAAATAAAGCTTTACTTACTTACATTGTAAAGCACATGTGTTTGTTTGATACCATTCCTCAACCCCTCCCATGAATTACAATGAGCCTCAACAGGCCTCTGGTTTCTACCTCCACCAGTGTTTTTTCCATAATAAGGCCCTGGTCCAAATTCGACATCATCATTATAGGGAATTACATGTCCCTTCATTTCTCCTTGTCCCCTCTTTTCTGTCTCCACCAGGGGTTTCATGTAGACATGCTGACGATGGACAGGGTCTCCCCCCTCCACGAGGCCTGTCTGGGCGGCCATTACGCCTGTGCCAAGTTCCTGCTGGAGAATGGGGCCAATGTAAGGACAATATTTTCTAAGTATAATTAAGCAATATCACACTCGAGGGAGTGTGTTATACTGAATATCAGCACGGCTGTGATTCGGTCGTAGGTACAAGGCACCTACAAGGTACACCTACAAGGTACCTACGACCGAATCACAGCCGTGCTGATATTCAGTATAACAGCACGACCTTGAGTGTGATATTGCTTTTATACAACAGTTCTACAGCGCAATTTATTAGTTAACAGTAATAAGCGACAACAGATTATGATTTGTTTGTTTATTTAATCATAAAAATAAACAAAAAATAGTTCCGCAACTGAACTTCAAATGGACTGTTGCCTAGTAACCTGAACACAAACATGTCGTTAACGGTCATTTAGTAGAACATCTGTGCGGCGGAGTGATACATATAGTTAAAAGTCCCAGTGCTGTTATACTGTATATCGTAACTCATGGAATGCCTCTTGTCCAATCAAATTACTTGGTCGGAACTAACTGTTGTATAATATAATATTTTAATATTTTAAAAAAAAAAATATAATATTTTCAAACTGGGAAACTATTGGGACTTTTCTGGTCCAGCAAAAAAAATCCAGCACTTATTTACCCAGTTAAAGTTTAGGAATAACTGTCATTTACAGTACAACTCAAACAGTGGTATAGGGACCCTGTCGGCATGTTCTAATGTAAGTCTGAGGCGATGTTTTAGATGCTACTACTTTTTATCCTCTATTCCTCAAAGATACTGTATCACTAATCCAACATGACTTGATTGGTGAAAGTAATGCAGCCAACAGCTTGCTTTGGTCAATCCAGTCACATCCGTTATATGTGATTAGGGAATCTAACATTTTTGAACGCATTCCAACAAGGCCTGTTTCAAGCAATACGTAGACCTGTCACACAATCGGTCCCCAACTGTGTCTATCTTATTAGGTTGAGGCGGTGTCGACGGACAGAGCCACCCCCCTCTTCAACGCCTGCAGCAGAGGGAGTGAGGCGTGTGTCAGGCTGGTCCTGCAGTACAGCCCCAACGCTAACCGCTCCCAGCACATAGCATCCCCCATCCACGAGGCTGCAAAGAGAGGTGGGTGTGGGTGTACTCTGTTTGTGGGAGTGTATGTGATGTGTCAATCAGGGAAGGGAAGCTGGTGGAGGTACGACACAGAAGAATGGATTTAGGAAAGGTAATGGCATGGATGCGTCACTGTAATGTCACTGCATGAAATGAGGAATGGTCTCAAACATGCCATGATTCAGATTCAGATAAACGTTTATTGCCATTATGCTTGACACATATAGGAATTTGCTTTGGCGTTACAGTAAGTGCGTTTATACTTTTTTCACGTGTATACATGAATACAAAAACAAATACAAAAAGGACAACACAGGACAGACAACAGTGCATGGGATACATACAGTACATACATATAAAGTGCAGTGCAAAGTTTTTCCAAAGTAAGTCCAGTGCGTATTCAGTTGTGGGCAGACTTGGGGGCGGGGGACTCATCAGCCTCCCCCGGTGTCCATGTACACCACGTCCAGTTCACCTGGAATAAGCTCCCCCCCCCCCCATGCAGAAGAATGAATGTTTTTTATTTTTATTTATTTTTTTTTTTTTACAACTTTGTTTATTGAAGTTTTCATGACAGTATGATATCAGCAGTAGGGCAAATTGTATACGCTAGACATATTGCACATACCTACATATACAGTATATAGTCAAAATAGACGTCTATTAAACGTAGACTACAGTAAATAAATCATACACACACAGAAATAAAAATTAAAATAAACAAAATAGCTAGGACACATGGCCAATTGAAAACACATTGATTGTATAATTAGGACAAGGATTATACAGGAGAAATAAAGAAATAAAAAAAGATAAGAAACAAACATTGGGTTACACTTCACCACACATGTAAATAGATTATCCCAACCAGATGATGCTAGGATAAAGGTGATAATTGCTTATGTCTTGTTTTTGTCTTGTCTTGTGTTTTCTTCCGCAGGTCACAGGGAGTGTCTGGAGGTGCTGTTGGCTCATGGAGCTGCCATAGATCTGCAGCTCCCAGGCCTGGGCACCCCGCTCTACGCTGCCTGTCTGGCCCAGGCTGCAGACTGTGTGGAGAGACTGCTACACTCAGGTTAGATTGAGTCAAGAGGGCAACTTACACTCATCATAACACAATAAGATCAAACTCAACACATCTGTCATTTACGTACATTACATTTTTGGCATTTGGAATGGAATGGACTTTATTTGTCATTGCTACAGTACAGGTACCAAACAACGAAATTTAGGAGGGGTGGCTCCCCTGGTGTTAGGAAAGGAAAAAGAAAACACATTTTAGAAAAAGCATAGATGCATAAGATCACAAGAAGGTAAGGAGCTGGTTTACATCAATAAAGGCTATGTACACAATCCACTGTACTATACTGCACAGATAGTCAACTAGGGTTGTCATATTGCACAAAAAGTATTTTTTCACATTATTTTAAAGTGTCACAGTTTGCAGGCTTGAAAATGTACATGTTTGTGCCTTGTTCCAAAGCGACTTACAATCAATACATTTGAATACTAAGCAAGTGAATCATCAATCCACCAGTCGTAGCAGGAAGAGTCATCCAGCTCAGGCCCGGGGCCACTGATAGAAGGAAAAACCTTCTTCTATCACCTTCTTCTAAAGTTATTTATTTATTTTTTAATATATATTTTTATATATATATACAGTATATATACTGTATATACTGTATATATAGACACTGGAGAAACAGAGAAACCGTACAAGGGGGGGGAAATAGAAGTTTTTAAGGGGGAAAAGCGGGTGTCTTCAGGAGACGCAGTGCTGGGGGGCAGTAGATGTCTCAGGAGGAGCAGTTAAGGTCCCCCCCCCCCCAGCACTGCGTGTCACAACACACCTCAGAGAAAATGGATGGAAATAGGATTAAAACGATACGATCATGTCATTGTTTTTGGTCTGATATATTGTAAGTAAGATTTACATCTTGCAAAGTAACACATTTTAGTGCTTATACTTATATATATATATATCAGTGGAGGCTGGTGACTTCCAGAATTGAGGAGGCCAATTTTTTTCCGCTTGCTCGCTTCACTCGCGATGGAATGTTCCCTGTTCTTCTTATCTCTGAAGAAATGACATTGCTGTAAGTCTATGAGCCTGCCTGATAATTAACTCAACTTAAAAAAATAATAATATTTATATTAAATATATTGAATAAAACTACATTTGATAAAGAAACTGTTACTTATGCTACTTATATGCTATATGTTACTTATCTTTTATATGCTAAACTTGATTAAATTGATGATTACATGTTGAAGCTGTAGAAGAAGAATGAAAAATGTAGGCTAAACAAAATTGTTTTTTAACCACATAATTATCAAATTCCTACCTTTTACACATGTTCACTGGGCATTTATATTACATCAAAATGTCATTTCTCAACTTAATTATCAGGCAGGCTCATAGACTTACAGCAATGTCATTTCTTCAGGCAGGCACATAGGCTAAGCTCTGCACAATGAATTCCATCAATCAGAACTTTCTGATTGTAGCTTACACTCCAAATAGTATCTATGCCTTTGGCCAGCACAAAGACAGATAAGAAGAACAGGGAACATTCCATCGCGAGTGAAGCGAGCAAGCGGAAAAAAATTGGCCTCCTCGAAATCGACTACATTAAAAATAAAACTGTTCAATAAATCCTAAATGTTGTCTACCTATTCGATGTATACATCGCGCCAGAATCTCGCCGACTTCCGAGGTCATTTTAAGCAAAAGTATTTGGCCAAATGAGCTATTATTTTCAGGGATAATAGCCATGGGTGTTCTAGACGTGTCCTGCAAAGTAGCCACTATGGCGAGTGTTTCTTTGACTGAAGTGACTGGCAAATTCTCAAAATGGCTTCATGTGATTGGACAAACAAAATGTCAGCCCTGGACTCAATGCATGGTGAGGCCAGGCCTCCTCTGCCCACCCATTTTCAGTGATTTGGTTTTTTAAATCTCTCTCTCTTCTCTCAAATTATTGGGGAGGCCAGGCCTCCTCCACCTCTATGGAGGAGCCTCCACTGATATATATATATATATATTTACTGTATTAACGCAGGTGCTGACACCCAGATTGGGTGTGGACAGGAAACCCCGTTGCATGTGGCAGTGCGACACGGAGGAGCCAGAGTGGTGGAATTGCTGATGGACTACGGGGCTGATGGGAGTTGTAGGAATGCGGACGGAAAGACTCCTCTGGAGCTGGCAGCACCCAACAGCACAGTCAGAACTACACTGCAGAGACGAGGTATTCACACACACACACACACACACACACACACACACACACACACACACACACACACACACACACACACACATACACACACACACACACACACACACATACACATACACACACACACGTACACGTACATACACACACACACACATACACATACACATACACACACACACACACACACACACACACACGCACACACACACACACACACACACACACATACACATACACATACACAAACACACACTGTGATATGATACCAGTAGTACGACAGTATGATATTCCATGTCTAATGTCTAATGTGTCCTCTTCTCCTCTTTCTCTTTTTTCACCGGCATCCTCTTCCCCTCTCCACCTCCTCCGTCTCCTCAGGCCCCGCCTCTCTCTCCCAGCTGTGTCGGTTCTGTATCCGTCGGCGTCTGGGGCAGAGTCGTCTCCACAGCGCGGCTGGTCTCTTCCTCCCTAACAGCATCCAGGCCTTCCTGCTTTACCAGTGACAATCATCTCTCCTTGCCTCTTTTATTCTGCGCTCGTCTGAAAACACAGAATAAGTTTAAATGGTCAAATGGACTGACTTACATAGCGCCTTTATCCAAAGCGCTTTACAACGGCCTCTCGTTCACCCATTCACACACACATTCACACACCAATGGCGGCCAAGCTACCATGCAAGGCGCCGGCCGCCCCCGCTCACTGGGAGCAATTTGGGGTTCAGTGTCTTGCCCATGGACACTTCGACCTGTGGACAGCCGGGGCTCGAACCGCCCGATCTGCCAACCATGCGATCATGCAGCTCTACCTCCTGCGCCACAGCCGCCCCCCAATATGACTTTCGGCCAAAGGACTTGGGTCAGGTGATTGGAAGCACAGCTTTTGTCTCTTGTCCTTCAGACCTCACCATTACTCCAAGTGGCCACCTTAAAATGTGGGGGAAAATACCAAAACTGACCAACACTAACCTCACCTAACTCCATTGCTGACGTTTTTTGGAGTAAGGAACCAAAGACTAGGGGAGCCAAACTTTCACTCATTTCTTATGTCAATGCTTTTTTTTTTACCTTCTATTCTGACATGGCTTAACCATTTACCTGTTTCTGAAATGTTAATGAATGCCTGATGGTTTAAAATGCTTAAAGAGACACTCCCAATCAGCATTGTTTGCCTTGTAGCTTCAGTATTTCAAAATGTGGGAGTATTATTGATGATGAGAATTTCAGGTTTAATCAGCTTCTTCAGACTTCCAACGGCTTTCACCAAAGTCGAACGGCGTATGCTAGTCACTCCAAAAATATTATATATTGATATTTTAAAAATGTTTAATCGTCACCCACAGCGCAATATCGTTCTATTGTTTTTTTTACTGAAGAAAAAATAGTAAAAATGTCCCTTTAAGTGCATTCTTATCTTATTTCTGTTATTTTTCGAATAAAAATGTGTTCTCTTTTATAGACTTGTGCAATGTCACAGTAAAACCAGTAGGGGGTGCCACATCATGACTGAGTGGATAGAGATAATAAGAGGTGAGAGGTGAGGAGAGGGTAAAGAATCAGGACAAAGATAGGGGGATGAGAGGAGGGTGGGCAGGTGCAGGATAGAGGTGGGTGTACTTGGTTTGGCTGTAGGGAGATTCTCTCCCATCCTCATATCGTGAGCTTAGAATGATAAGGTTCTATCTCTGTTTAGAATGAGAAGGTTCTATCTCCGTTTAGAATGATAAGGTTCTATCTCCGTTTAGAGTGATAAGGTTCTATCTCCGTTTAGGGTAGTTCAGAGATATTGAGCGTCAAAGTTTTTACATTCCATTATGTTCTGTGAGATGGAACTTTTGTATTTTATGACATTATTACAAACCAAAAAAATTATACATTTTAAAAATAACACCACACAGGCATTAATCAACACCTAATGGATCAGATTATGTAAAAAAACTCAATTTTGACCAAAAATGGAGATAGAACCTTATAATTCTAACGTCACGATATGCCAGTTTACATTGAGATGGAAAAGGTTCTCCTCACACACCCGACGGCCACTCAGGTCTAACTAAGGTATTTAGATAGTAGAAGGGCAATGTTTGTCCTGTCCTGAAACAGTGTTCCTCAAAACAAATATCATCCTAGCTATCCTGCTACCCTGCCTTGAATGCATCTATCACAGATCATCATCATAGAGGCCTGGCAGCCAGTACACTATTCTAAGTAATTTCCAGCAATTGTATGGATGATTAACTCTGAGTTCGGACATTTCGTAAGGTAGTCTGCGTAGAGTATAATCACGCTGTCATCTTTTCACCTCATCTTCCATCGCCCGGCTTTGACGAGCCTTTTCATAAGCATGACTCACAGCAGACCACGCTGTTAAACCATTGGAGAGATGGAGAGTGGACGAACAAATAGAGAAAATAGCGGTCGATGCTTGGCTTCTCTGTCGTCATGTAAGATCCGAATGCTGACCATTATTTTATTCCAAAGCAATTTGTATTTTACAAGAAGGTCAGTGGGGGTTGATGGATTTTAAATTACTGCATAGAGGGAGCCCTGCTGAGTCAAGGTGGGGTTGCTTAGGAACACTGTGTGTGTGTGTGTGTGTGTGTGTGTGTGTGTGTGTGTGTGTGTGTGTGTGTGTGTGTGTGTGTGGAGGGGGGGTGGCTGTTCACACTAGGATGCTGGGCTTTTAGAAGTTGTAGTTTGTGGAATGTGGATAGTTTATCTCACAATTTGTTCCCCCAATACTTCCCGTATTCAAGTTTACCTGCAGTTTCTATTTGGTCTTCATTTGGTCATTTGGCCATTAGACATAATCTATAGTGAAGTTAAAGCTGCAGGGATTCTTAGCAGCTTGGAAGAGATCTCCATCCAGGACATTGTGGTCTAGGAGCCTCACGGCCCATCTGGGCAGAGGTCAGGGTGTGTGTCACGTTCACGTATGATGTGAAAAGCCACATGGAGATGCAGAATAGATCATATATCCACAGGGTGGTTGGGAGCCTAAATATCACATACTATCACAATCACATGGGAGTGACCGGGCCTGGCGTATGAAGGCGTCCAAAGATCTGGCAAACAGAATTAAAATGAGCTAACTAATTCTTTCTAATTGTATGACCTGGTCAGCCCTACCCAGCCCTACCCGGCATTGAGTTTGGTATTCACACAAGAGCGAATGAAAACAAAGTAAATGGACTGCACTTATATAGCTCCTGTATCCAAAGCGCTTTACAACGGCCTCTCATTCACCCATTCACACACACATTCACACACCAATGGCGGCAAGCTACCATGCAAGGCGCCGGCCGGCCCCGCTCACTGGGAGCAATTTGGGGTTCAGTGTCTTGCCCAAGGACATGTGGCCAGCCGGGGCTCGAACCACCGCTCTGCCAACCTTGCGATCATTAGACGGCGGCTCTACCTCCTGCACTACACTTCGCAAAGTGTGAGAAGTGTATACTTAAGACCCCAGACTGAGCTAATTCGTACACTCGTATACGTACACTCGTGTAAAAAAGTGAGTGCAAGTGGACAGTTCTCTTGCTGACTATTCAGCATTCTTTAAAGGTCCAGTATGTAACATTCAAGCTTTCTAAAAGCTTACTAATGGTTGTAACTTGAACATTTTTAAATGTTGAATCATTAGCAATCAGGGAATGAGATCCTTTGAAAGGCAATTAAGAAAATGTCATTGTTTGGTAATTGGAAAAACAGGACCTCCTCCTCGACCACAAATATGACTTTCTTTGTTTAACAGAGACTTGGCAACAACCCAATGACTTCTCTCAGATGAACGAGTCTACTCCACCTGGGTCTGTTTACAACTGCCAACCCCGTCTCACCGGCAGAGGGGGGGGTCTCGTCTCACCGGCAGAGGGGGGGGTCTCGTCTCACCGGCAGAGGGGGGGGGGTCTCGTCTCACCGGCAGAGGGGGGGGTCTCGTCTCACCGGCAGAGGGGGGGGTCTCGTCTCACCGGCAGAGGGGGGGGTCTCGTCTCACCGGCAGAGGGGGGGGTCTCGTCTCACCGGCAGAGGGGGGGGGGTCTCGTCTCACCGGCAGAGGGGGGGGTCTCGTCTCACCGGCAGAGGGGGGGGTCTCGTCTCACCGGCAGAGGGGGGGGTCTCGTCTCACCGGCAGAGGGGGGGGTCTCGTCTCACCGGCAGAGGGGGGGTCTCGTCTCACCGGCAGAGGGGGGGGTCTCGTCTCACCGGCAGAGGGGGGGGTCTCGTCTCACCGGCAGAGGGGGGGGGTCTCGTCTCACCGGCAGAGGGGGGGGTCTCGTCTCACCGGCAGAGGGGGGGGTCTCGCCTCACCGGCAGAGGGGGGGGTCTTGTCTCACCGGCAGAGGGGGGGGTCTCGTCTCACCGGCAGAGGGGGGGTCTCGTCTCACCGGCAGAGGGGGGGGGTCTCGCGATAATCCACCGCGAGTCCTGGAAGGTCTCTCCTGTCACTCTGCCAGTGTCTCATTCTTTTGAGTCTGTGGCTCTACAACTAAATGGACCTACCCCAACTGTTTTAGTTAATATCTACCGCCCACCCAAACCAAACAAGGATTTCTTTGATGAATTCAACACATTTCTCACCCACATCTGTTCACTCTCATCCAACATAATTCTGTTAGGTGATTTAAATATTCACATGGATAATAGTAATCATGCTCTCACTAAGGACTTCATCTCTTGCCTGGACAGTTTTGGTCTCCAACAATATATTGATTTCCCTACCCATTCTAAAGGTCATATTTTGGACTTGGTCTGTTGCTCAGGTGTCACTCCCCTCAACTGTTCTGCTGTTGACCTCCCCATCTCTGACCACATGCTTGTTTCATTTAACTTAAGTTTGTCTCTATCCAAAACCAAACAGTCACGTACTATGTCCTTCCGCAACATCAGACATATTAATTTAGCAGATCTCATAACAGGCATCGACACTTTCCCCATCATCACCCCCCCATGCACCCCTGATCAGCTCGTCTCTCATTACAATGATGGACTCCAAACTCTGCTGGACTCACTCGCCCCCCTCAAAACCCGGACTGTCTCATTCCCCCATTCTGCCCCCTGGTTTTCCCCTCACCTACGTCTGCTGAAAGCCAAAGGACGTCAGCTGGAGCGGCTTTCAAGAAAAAACGGTCTCACTGTTCACAAACAGATGCACCATGCCCACATCCTCCTTTACAAAGACGCCCTCTCCTCAGCCAAATCCCAATATCTTACAGACAAAATCACTGCTGGTGCTGGGAACACCAGGGCCCTGTTCTCAGTGGTCAACAACTCACTCCGCCCCCCGACTCCCTTCCCCCACACTTCTACTCCACTGACCACTGTAACTCTCTGATGTCATTTTTCAACTCAAAAATAGCCAACATCCACCAGCAACTGACCCCTCTTATGTCCAGTTGTCCATCTCCCCTATCTCCCCATCCCCCCCTCTCTGTACCTCTCTCCTGCTTCCATCTCCCCTCTGCTGCCGATTTATCTAAACTCATCCGGAAATCCAAGCCATCCACCTGCCAACTTGACCCCCTGCCCTCCTCCCTGGTCATAGCCTCCCTCCCCTCTCTCCTGCCCCTGATAACTACAATCATCCATTCCTCCCTCACCTCTGGTTCTGTCCCATCATCTCTCAAATCCGCAGCTGTAACACCAATTCTGAAGAAACCTGGTTCAGACCCCAACATCTTCAATAACCTCCGTCCCATCTCCAACCTGCCATTTCTTTCAAAAATCTTGGAAAAAGTGGTGGCTTTACAGATTCATACTCATCTCTCTAACAATAACCTCTACAAACAGTTCCAGTCTGGCTTCCGCCCCCTTCATAGCACAGAAACAGCCCTCCTCAAAATCACAAATGACCTCCTGATGGCAGCTGACTCCGGACTCTTATCCATCCTCATCCTACTCGATCTGAGCGCCGCTTTCGATACTATATCGCACTCCACCCTCCTTAACCGTTTAGCCTCCATTGGTATATCTGACACCCCTCTACACTGGTTCCATTCCTATCTCTCTGGCCGCACTCAGTTTATACAGTTAAAATCATTCACATCCCATCCGGCCCCCCTCTCCTCTGGTGTTCCCCAGGGCTCTGTCCTTGGCCCTATCCTCTTCATCATCTACCTCCTCCCACTTGGTCTGATTTTCCGTAAATACAACATCCATTTCCATTGTTATGCGGACGACACCCAGCTCTACGTTTCCTCCAAACCCACTTCCACCCTCCCTCCCTCCTCCCTCTGTGCCTGTCTACATGAACTTAAATCCTGGTTCACTTCAAATCTCCTCAAACTAAACAGTAATAAAACAGAGGTAATTCTCATTGGCTCCAAATCCACACTCACCAAGCACCCCAGTTTCACCCTCAACATAGACAACTCCTTGGTTTCCCCCTCCCCCCAGGTTAAGAGTCTGGGTGTCGTCCTCGACAGCACCCTTTCATTCCACTCCCACGTCAACAACACCATCCGGTCTGCTTACTTCCATCTTCGTAATATCAACCGCCTCCGCCCTTCACTCACTCCCAACAGCGCCGCAATCCTGGTCCACTCCCTCGTCACTTCCCGCCTAGATTACTGTAATTCCCTTCTCTTTGGTCTCCCCCACAAACTGCTCCACAAGATCCAACTGGTCCAGAACGCTGCTGCCCGTATTGTCACCAGAACCCCTGTCATCAGTCACATCACCCCCATTCTACACCAACTCCACTGGCTCCCCATCAAACACCGCATCGACTACAAAATCCTTCTCCATACTTTCAAGGCCATCCATAACCTCGCCCCTCCATACCTGTCCGACCTCCTCCACATCAACATTCCCACCCGGTCCCTCAGGTCTGCCTCCTCCATCAACCTGACCGTCCCCCCAGCCCGTCTGTCCACCATGGGGTTTAGAGCCTTCAGCCGCTCCGCCCCTCGCCTCTCGCCTCTGGAACTCCCTACCCCCCGACATCAGGAACATTGACTCTATCATCTCATTCAAAACCCACCTCAAAACCCACCTGTTTACGCAGGCATACCCGTGTTGATTTACTTTTCCCGTGCTGCTCTGCTGCTGGCTATGTTTTATACTGTATATTTCTATGTATTTTGTGTTTTGAATTTTGTGGCTGTTTTTAGATTTGTTGTTGTACAGCGACCTTGAGTGCCATGAAAGGCGCCATATAAATAAAATGTATTATTATTATTATTATTATTATTATTATTATTATTATTATATATATATACCATTTCTTTTACAGTTAAGGATGAGTAGAAAAAGGAGGAATTCTTCGTTTCCACAACGCCCCCTTTCGGTATGTTAGTTTTGTCTTCTCTTTCCATTTAATAATAATAATAATAATATCTTATATCTAATAATGTTATTCATGTTAATATTATTAATATCTAATGTATCTTTTAATGTTAGTTGATGAATCTATATATTTGTATATATTTGCATATTTACTTAAATCGTATAGTATTTTTTATATTATTTCGTTATTTTATTTATCTTTGTGGACTGTATGGCTTATTCTTGTTTTATTATGTCGTTTATATTATTGCTATTGTGTTTTATTGATTACTATTGTTTTTTTTGTTTTTTTTATGCTGTGTGGATATTTTAAAGCACTTCGAGTTGCAAAGTTTGCAGGAAAAGTGCTTTTCAAATAAATATTATTATTATTATTATTATTATTATTATTATTATTATAATGCCAATGCTATGACACTAAGGTACCCAGCAAACACAGCCAAGTTGTTGCCTGTGTGTTAACCTCCTGTGAGGTTGCAACGTTGTTAGAAGGTAGCCAATGAAATGCTACTTTAATACTACTGAGGGTCGCGACAACGTAACTGCGGAGACTTTAGCCTTTAGCCCATCTGGTAGGCTTCCAACATGTTGCCACACTACAGCCGACTATTCCGAGAATGTTGTCCACAACCTCACCACAGCCTAACTTCAAGGTTCAACTGTGTTTGCTGGGTATAGCCAATATTTTCTCCATGTAGTTGAGTAATAGAATTCGTTTGGAATTGTGGATTTATTTTGTCAGATTTTTTTTTTAAAGAAAAAAACGAAAAATGCTATGTGACTCATCTGGTGTTGGGTTTGTGTGCTACGTTGTAGGACTCTTGCCTTCATCCCCCCCAAGAGGCCCCAGTGGGACGTCACTCACCGCCTGGCCCTCTTCCCCTGATGAATGACATGCCATCTCCTCCCGGTGTAGTCTTCCCTCCTATACAGGTCCGACTGCGCCACCATGCTCTTTGTGGCAATACAACACCCATAGGTGGAAGTCACATGGGCTCCCGTCACATGGGCTCCCTAACCCTCATGTCTGGCATCCCAGCCGGCCGGCCTTCCCCCCCTCCACGCCCGTTGCCTAAGCGCCCCGGCCCTTGCCTTCCAGATCCGGGTAATCTTCCTCCGTCCATGAGCCTGAACTGGCCCAAGCCCCCTTCTTACTCTCCAGACCATCCATCGTTCATCCCAGGCCGTGCTCAGTCTTCTTTGACAAACACAAAGATAGACACAAAGTCATGGGTTGCAAAACAGAAAATCCAAGATGCAATTGCATTTGGAAGTGATAAAGATAATGCTCCTTCCAGCTGTAACAAACTGGAATGTCTCGAAGCAGAGCTAAAAAGGGCAGTGCTTCTCTTGAAAAGTTTACAGGAAGAAGAGAGGGTACTGGAAGGATACTGTAGGATGCTGGAAGAGGATACTAAAGAGGAGGACCACATAAAGGTTGTTAAGAGAGAAAACCTTTTCAATCAAAAAGAAGCAACATTAATGAAAGAAGAGGAGAAAAGGAAAGAAAAAGAGAAAAAGAAGAGCCTTGAGCAAGAAAAGAAAGAGATTGAAAAGGAGGAGAAACGTCGACAGAAGGAGGAGAAACTGAAATCAGAGGAGGCAAAAAAGCAAGCGAAAGTGAAGTTGGAGGAAGAAAAAAAGCAACAGAAAGAGAATAAGAAAAAGCAAGAGAAAGAGAAGAAAGAGAAAGAGAAGGAAGAGAAGATTAGACTAGAGGAGGAAAAAAAGAACGCAAAAGAGAGAATAAAGAAACTTGAAAATGAGAATAAGGAGAAGGAAAAGGAAAATAAAAGGTTTGCAGAAGAAGAGAAAAGGAGACTAAAGACTGAAAAGAAAATACAGAAGAAGGACAAGAAAAAGAAAGAGAAGGAACAAAAGAGAAGGGGGGAGAGGGTGGTGGGCTGATAGGCACCCCTCTCAGGGTGGTGGTGTGGTGGGGAGGGTGGTGGGCTGATAGGCACCCCTCTCAGGGTGCTGGGGTAGTGGAGGGCAGAGGGGAGGGTGGTGGTGGGAGGGTGATGGTGGTGGAGAGGGAAGGGTGGTGGGAGGAGAGGGGAGGGTGATTGGGGGAGAGGAGAGGGTGGTGGGGGGAGAGGGGAGGGTGGTGGGGGAGGGTGATGGTGGTGGAGAGGGGAGGGTGGTGGGGGGAGAGGGGAGGGTGGTGGGGGGAGAGGGGAGGGTGGTGGAGGGACAGGAGAGGGTGGTGGAGGGAGAGGGGAGGGTGGTGGGGGGAGAAAGGGGGGTGGTGGGGGGAGAGGGGAGGGTGATGGGGGAGAGGGGAGGGTGGTGGAGGGAGAGGGGAGAGTGGTGGGGGGAGAGGGGAGGGTGGGGGGATGGCTCCATCTCTTCCTAGCATCGCCATAATGATGTTCTCATGTGGTGTGTGGTGTGTGGTGTGTGGTGTGTGGTGTGTGAGTGTGAGTGTGTGAGTGTGTGTGTGTGTATTAGTGGTAGAAATGGAGGCGTTTCGCCTGGACAGGCACACAAAATCAAAGTGCATTATCGGTTCAGGAGAAGATATAGATTTTTTACCTGGGTTGTTTCCTGTGTTCCCCAGACCTTTTAAAGACTGGTAGTAATGATGTGTGAATGGCACTAGAGTACCAGAGTACTAGACTATCAACGGAAGATAAAACAGTATCAGGAGAGGAGAGAGGAGAAGAAGCAAGAGAAAGAGAAATGGGAGGAACAGAAAAAAATTGCTAAAATTGAACTTGCGATGCAAAAAATAAAGGAGGCAGATATGAAAATAAAAGACTGGGAGGAGCAACAGAGAAAGAGAGAAAATGAGAAGGAGAGGGAGGAAAAGAAATGTGTATTAGAGGAAAAGGAGGCAGAAGAGAGAAATGAGAAGGAGAAGGACGAAAAGAAACGTGCATTAGAGGAAAAGGAGGCAGAAGAGAGAAATGAGAAGCAGGACAGACCAAAAACAACGTCAAAGGAGCTACTCAGAGAGAAGATGGCAGAGACCTATGAAAGGGCAAGACTCAAAGCCAAAGAGGAGAGTGAAGATGTGAAACAACACTGATAGTCCGGGAGCAAAAGCTTTTTTTATTTTTTTATTTTTATTAACCTTGTTTTGTCAGGTAAAGTTTTTTTCTCTGCTGTTTCTTGTTGCTTGGGGGTACCTCTTCAAAATACAGGAAGGTGCCCTGTGATAGCCCTTGTGCATTTCAGATATTAACCCCTTCATGCCCGAAATGCCAAATATTCATGCAAAATACTCAAATCAAATGCATCAAATTTATGTTCACTCATGTTTACTCATACTCATGTATGTACAATGTATTTTTTGTGTTACTATTCATTAATTTGAAAGATTTTTTTAAAGTAAGTAAGTAAAGCTTTATTTATATAGCACCTTTCATACAAGAAATGCAGCTCAAAGTGCTTTACAACAGGAATAAGAACATAAAGTAAGGCAGTGGCTTGGTCGAGGACTTGCTGGAACGGTGCATCCACGTTACCAATGGCTGATAGTTTGTACTCAGCTTTAAGGACTTTGATGACAGAGCCTTTTCCCAACCCATAGTAAGACGCTACGGTGTTGCATCCCGATATGGCATTACATTCATACATGGGCTGATGAAAGGTTCTTGACAATTTCTTGTGAATGCTTGGCCAGTGTCGACTTGATTTAGTATAATAGTGGTCCACTGTTGCCCTTTCCTTGCGGGGGGATTCCATGATGAGTGGTACATCCAGCCCTGCCTGAAGGTGATGTGAAGGAGGAGGACAAACACGTCTGTGTGGTCAGAAACCACAGAGATTTGATGGGCTTCTCCAGCACACATCAGGACTTGTTGGACAATGATGGTGTCAACTTCTTCCTGCTGATCTTCTTGATCATAGTGGTTCCTTCTTTCTTCCATCTTGATCTCGATGGGTCATGGGTCCTCCCCTGTCACCACCAACTTGTGTGTGTTGGTGCTCCGTAGATGGAAAAGCCTGTCTTGGGTCAGTTCCTCATATAATAATAATAATAATAATAATAATAATAATAATAATAATAATAATAATAATAATAATAATAATAATAATAATAATAATACTACTACTACTACTACTACTACTACTAATAATAATAATAATAATAATAATAATACACTACCGTTCAAAAGTTTGGGGTCACCCAGACAATTTCGTGTTTTCCATGAAAACTTGCACTTTTATTTATCAAATGAGTTGCAAAATGAATAGAAAATATAGTCTAGACATTGACATGGATAGAAATAATGATTTTTATTTGAAATAATAATTTTGTCCTTCAAACTTTGCTTTCGTCAAAGAATGCTTCCTTTGCAGCAATTACAGCATTGCAGACCTTTGGCATTCTAGCGGTTAATTTGTTGAGGTAATCTGAAGAAATTTCACCCCACGCTTCCTGAAGCACCTCCCTTGATGGGCACTTCTTGCGTTACCATACGGTCAAGCAGCTCCCACAACAGCTCAATGGGGTTGAGATCTGGTGACTCCGCTGGCCACTCCATTACAGACAGAATACCAGCTGCCTGCTTCTTCATTAAATAGTTCTTGCATAATTTGGAGGTGTGCTTTGGGTCATTGTCCTGTTGTAGGAGGAAATTGGCTCCAATCAAGTGCTGTCCACAGGGTATGGCATGGCGTTGCAAAATTTAGTGATATCCTTCCTTATTCAAAATCCCTTTTACCATGTACAAAAGCAGCCCCAGACCATCACATTACCTCCACCATGCTTGACAGATGGCGTCAGGCCCTCTTCCAGCATCTTTTCACTTGTTCTGCGTCTCACAAATGTTCTTCTGTGTGATCAAAACACCTCAAACTTCGATTTGTCTGTCCATAACACTTTTTTCCAATCTTCCTCTGTCCAATGTCTGTGTTCTTTTGCCCATATTGTTCTCTGAAGGGACTAGTACACACCGTTGTAGGACATGTTCAGTTTCTTGGCAATTTCTCACATGGAATAGCCTTCATTTCTAAGAACAAGAATAGACTGTCGAGTTTCATATGAAAGTTATCTTTTTCTGGCCATTTTGAGAGTATAATCGAACCCACAAATGTGATGCTCCAGATACTCAACTAGCTCAAAGGAAGGCCATTTGTATAGCTTCTCTAACCAGCAAAACTGTTTTCAGCTGTGCTAACGTAATTGCACAAGGGTTTTCAAGGTTTTTCTAATCATCCATTAGCTTTTAACGCGATTAGCAAACACAATGTACCATTAGAACGCTGGAGTGACGGTTGCTGGAAATGGGCCTCTACACACCTATGTAGATATTCCATTAAAAACCAGATGTTTGCAGCTAGAATAGTCATTTTCCACATTAACAATGTATAGAGTGTATTTCTGATTAATTTAATGTTATCTTCATTGAAAAAAACTGTGCTTTTCTTTAAAAAATACGGAAATTTCTAAGTGACCCCAAACTTTTGAACGGTAGTGTACATTAGACTTATATAGAGCTTTTCTAGACACTCAAAGACGCTTTACAAACTGAAAAGATTGAGTAGTAATAATAAAAAGAAACAAAAGGTAAATAGAAGTATAGGGGCCTAATTGAGGTAGTGCGTTCTAGAGGGACGGGGCTGTGGCTGAAAAGGCCCTATCACCCCAGGTCTGGAGCTTGGTCCTGGTGGTCTTGAGGGTGGTTTGGTCATCAGACCTGAGGCAACGGGAGGGGGTGTGGAGGGGCACGAGGTCGGCAAGGTAGGAAGCGGCCAGATTGTTGATGGCTTTGTAAGTGGTGAGTAGGATTTTGAATTGGATCCTGTATTTTACCGGGAGCCAGTGTAGGTTTTGGAGGACAGGGGTGATGTGGTCACAGCAGCAAGTGGAGGTGAGCAGACGGGCAGCAGAGTTCTGGACGTATTGGAATTTGTTTAGGATGTTATTGTTGTTAAACCGTAGGGGATGCTGTTGCAGTAGTCGAGTCGGGAAGTCATGAAGGTCGTGGATGAGAGTTGCAGCAGCGGAAAAGGACAGGGAGGGTCGGGTGCAGGCAATGTGGGAAAAAAGCTGATTTAGTGACCTGGTTGGCATGGGGAAGGAACGAGAGGGTGGGGTCAAAGATGATGCTTGGGGTCAAAGATGAGGTTGCGGACGTGGTTGGGGGGGGTTACGGTGAAGCCATCGATGTTGAGTGAGAATGTCTGGGTGGAACGGGTGAGGGACTTTGGGCCGATGATGAGGATTTCCGCTTTATTGCAGTTGAGTTTCAGAAAATGTTATTGTATCCATGATTTTATGTCGTTGAGGCAGGTAGTGAGAGTTGAGTGGGTGTTAGGGGAGATGGTTTTGGAGGAGAGGTAGAGTTGGGTGTCATCAGCATAGCAGTGGAAGCGGAGGCTATGGCGGCGGAGGACCTGTCCAAGGGGAAGGATGTACAGGATGAAGAGGAGGGGGCCTAGCACTGAACCCTGGGGGACACCGTGGGTGACTGGAGCAGTGGAGGATTTACTGTTATTTATTGAGATGTATTGATGTCTGTCTGAGAGATAGGACTTGAACCAGGAGAGGGCGGTGCCGGTTATGCCAATGTGTTGGAGACGGGCGAGGAGGATGGAATGGTTGATGGTGTCAAAGGTGGCGCTGAGGTCGAGGAGGATGAGGATGGTGAGGTGGCAGAAAGGAGTATGTCATTGGTGATTTTTAGTTGTGCTGTTTCAGTGCTGTGTTTGGAATGGAAGCCAGATTGGAATGGTTCATACAGGTTATTGCAGTCGAGGTGGGATTTGAGTTGGGCAGCAACAACTTTCTCAAGGATTTTGGACAGGAAGGTGAGATTGGAAATGGGTCGGTAGTTGTTGGGGGTGTCAGGGGCGAGACCGGGTTTTTTAAGTATGGGTGTAATAGCAGCGAGCTTGAGGGCAGGGGGGACAATGCTGGTGGACAGGGAGAAGTTCATTATGTTTGTGATGAGTGGGGTGAGTGTGGGGAGACAGGCCTTGACTAGGGAGGAGGGAATGGGGTCCAAGGCGCAGATTGAGGACTTCATGCTGGTGACTGTGTATATAATAATAATAGGTTCAGCTGTTTCTTGTTGTAAATGGATGACGAGACAACCTTCTGGGCCGGTAGCTTTGTTGATAGGAGGAGATGATTACGCTTTATGGAACGAGAAGCTTCGAGTTCCATAACGCTTTTATACAACGGTTACCACGTTTATCTATCAATATTTCACAAAAGAAAGACAAGACAAACTTTTAATTAATGTATTTGAATGGAACTATGTTTTATAGTATATTATATTTGTAAGTGTATTAATCCTCTGAACAGTTGTTTATTGGTTGCTAAGCAACAGTAAGAATGTAACTTCGATAACGGTAATATATACAAACGCGGAGTAATATGAAAAGATGTGTCAACATTCCATTTAGCCGTGCGTATATCATGGATATCAGCACGGCTAGAACGCAAACTGACCAATAGAGACAATGGACCGGATCTATCCGTTGTATAATGGGGAGTGTGTCTATGTTCATAGAGCAATCACTTGAATGGAATTCTAGCCTCTACCTCATTTTTGTAGATTATGAGAAAGCCTTTGACTCTATTAGCAGGGACACCCTATGGAAGATCATGAAGGCATATGGAATACCAGACAAGTTTATTGCAATGGTTAAGGCATTCTACAAGAATTGCAAGGTGGCAGTACTGCATGGCAGCAGGAAGTCTCAGTGGTTTGAGGTAAAGTCAGGTGTGAAGCAAGGCTGCGTGATGTCAGGCTTTTTGTTCCTACTAGTTGTAGACTGGATAATGAGGAGAACACTGAGTGGAGGAAAGACAGGGATCAGGTGGCAAATGATGAACATGTTAGAAGATCTAGATTATGCAGATGATATAGTATTGTTAGCAGAATCATGGAGTCATGCACAACAAAAGCTTGACCGTCTGAATGAATATGGTCTACAAACAGGGCTAAGGATCAATGCAAACAAAACGGAATCGATGAGGATGAACGCCAAGAAAAGCACAGCCTTCACAGTGTATGAGAAAGATCTCAAGGACGTCAACACCTTCACATATCTCGGTGCAACAATGACAACGTCAGGTGGTGCTTCTGAAGACATGAAGATTCGTATAGGAAAAGCAAGGAACGCCTACCATCGTTTAAAGAAGTTGTGGAACAGCAGTCAGTATCGGAGGAAGACCAAGATGAAAATCTTTCAGTCAAATGTAATCTCAGTGTTGTTATATGGTTGTGAGACATGGAAGATGACAGCGGCTGACGAACAGTGCCTAGACACATTTGTCCACAAATGCCTAAGAAGGATGCTGAGAATATTCTGGCCTACACGGGTGTCAAACGAAGAAGTCAGAAAACTTGCTGGTATAGAGATGGTAAGCACGCAGATCAGAAAGAGAAGATGGAAGTACATCGGCCACGTGTTGAGGAAAAGCCCGGATGACCATCAACGCATAGCCCTCAGATGGACCCCTGATGGACGAAGAAAAAGGGGACGCCCCAAAGAAACCTGGAGAAGAACCGTCGAGAGGGAGCGTGACATGCTGGGTCTAAGATCCTGGGAGGCGGCGGCTGCTGTGGCGAGGGACAGAGACCGGTGGCGTAAACTCGTTGGAGGCCCTACTCTTCACACCCGAAGAAAAAGGACCTAAGTCAAGTAAGTCAAGTGTCTATGTTCCCACAGCCCGATGGTCCCACAGCCCAATGGTCCCACGGCCAATGTTCCCCCATTTCTAAGTAATCTAACTAACCCTAGCCCTAGCCCTAATCCTAACCCTAACACTGACCCTAACACTGACCCTAACACTGACCCTAACCCTATCCCTAGCCCACCTATGAAATATTAGAAATGTGGGACCATTGGGCTGTGGGACCATTGGGTTATGGGAACATAGGGATGACCCTGTATAATGTTTCTTGTTGACCCCTGTCTCTCTGACATCTCTGGTGACGGACTTGGGCCCGATCCCGATTCCCTTTCCTACCCCTACAGCTCGTTTTGGAGTGCCACTCGCTTTAGAGCCTCTGAACAGAGCCACAAGGCATAGTGGTTGAAATCTTTCCCTAAGAAAAGACAAGACTGACTTCATACCTGTCAGACAGTGACGTCTACCTCATCTTCGACAGGTACTATGGATTCTTAATAGGACTGGTTGTTAAAATCCCTAAATATTCAGCACAACAATTGAGTGGAGTTGGAGATGTCCTCTTGGGTGCAGTGGAATTTTGCAATGATCACGTGGTGCCACCAGTACGACACATCTTCAGTTGTGGTCCCCGACCTCATTGGGTGTTTCGGCCAGTTATCACAAGACATCCTCTGCCGAGGTTGGCCCACCACAGGCTGATCAGGCCTGGGTGTGTGTCGCACGGTGGCACCACGTGGTCATTTGGGAGCCCATGTTGGGTCCCTACGTTTCAGCCACAGCCAGTGACTGCTCCGTTTTGCTGCAGTGGACAGTTCTCTGATTGCCTTCCGTTGGGCCTGTCCTCTGATCCCTACTGCCCTCAGGAGCCTTGTGGTGGAGCTGGCTACAAAGCCTCTGCAGCCCACCTCCACTGGCCACACCTTCACGTTCCAGCCCCGCCCCTCTGCTTCGACTGCTAAATTGGCCTCTTCCGTTTGAATGCCTCATCGATGGCCTCCTCCCATGGGACCGTCAGTTCTACGATGAAGACACGCCGGCAGGACTTGGACCAGAGGACTAGGTCTGGGCGCAGGTTGGTCACTGCAATTTCGGGTGGGAAGGTGAGCCTCTGGCTGAGGTCTACCCGCATTTCCCAATCCCGGGCTGCGTTCAGTGGGCCTGAGTCTGGAGGTGATGGCTTGGTCCGCTGTTTCTCCCCTTCCCGGATGAAGGTTGTTTTCTGTGGAAAGGTAGTCTGGGCATTTAGAGGCATGGCGTTGGTGGTTACCCTCTTGTGCTCAAGTTCGGCAGCCAAGCACTTTAGCACTTGGTTGTGGCGCCAGGTGTATCTTCCTTGAGTTAGACTGGTCTTGCAACCCACCAAGATGTGTTTGAGGGTTGCTGGGGCTGCACACTGGAGACAGGCTGGGTCCTCTCCATACCAGAGATGTAGGTTGGTAGGAGAGGGCAGGACATCATATGTGGCTCTGATGATGAAACTTAGCCTATTAGACTCCATGCTCCACAGCTCGTTCCACGTGATTGTCCTCCTCTCCACGCTCTCCCACTTCATCCAGCGGCCTTGCTGGGCTTGGGAGACTGCCTTGGCGCACCTGGCTGCTTCCTCCTGGTGGCGCACCTCCTCAACCACCACCTTCCGCCGTTCTGTTGGAGTAGCCTTTTGCCATGTGGGTGTTGTTGTTTCTAAGCCAAGGCCCCCTCTGCCATGTTGGACATGCCCCACTATATCCCGGTGTCTGAGGGCGGTCTTTGCCACCGCAACTGCTGCAGATGGCTTCCATTTCCTCCCCGTTGCTAGGATTGGAGCAGCACCTCTGACGAATGGATCCCGGGATTCTGTGAGAGTCATTTCCAGCCTTGATTTGGCACATTTGTACTCCTCCACCAGGCTTAAGATTGGTAGGGAGAGGGCTCCGTTGCCATACAGGCCTATGCTGCTAAGGCCTCTCGGCAGTCCAAGCCACTTCCTCACTTGTGCATTCACCAGTCTCTCCAGCCGGTTGGCATGGGATAGTGTGACCTCGTAGATGGAAATTGGCCACATGAGACGGGGCAGCAGTCCAAACTGAAAGCACCACAGCTTCAGCTTCCCAGGGAGAGCAGTGTTGTTGATCTGCTTGAGGCCACTGATTATATCCTGCTTGAGTTGTTCCACCTGCTTCGAGTCTTTGAGTTCTGCGCTATACCAGCGGCCAAGGCTTTTGATAGGCTTCTCCAGAACTGTTGGTATTGGCTCGTTGTTGACGTGGAACCTCTCATTGGCAAGCTTGCCTTTGACAATGGAGATACTGCGGGACTTACTGGGTTTAATCTCCATTCGTGCCCATTTGATGTTTCCCTGGAGTTTATCCAGCAGGCGTTTGGTGCATGCGTTTGTTGTTGTTATTGTCGTGATTACAGTATCAAGTCTGTCACCAGAGATGTCAGAGAGACAGGGGTCAACAAGAAACATAATCTCCTCCTATCAACAAAGCTACCGGCCCAGAAGGTTGTCATCCATTTACAACAAGAAACAGATGAACCTGTTATTATATGAGAAACTGACCCAAGACAGGCTTTTCCATCCACGGAGCACCAACAAACACAAGTTGGTGGTGACAGGGGAGGACCCATGCCCCATCGAGATCAAGATGGAAGAAAGAAGGAACCACTATGATCAAGAAGATCAGCAGGAAGAAGCTGACACCATCGTTGTCCAACAAGTCCTGATGTGTGCTGGAGAAGCCCATCAGATCTCTGTGGTTTCTGACGACACAGACGTGTTTGTCCTCCTCCTTCACCATCACCTTAAGGCAGGACTGGATGTACCACTCATCATGGAATCCCCCCGCAAGGAAAGGGCAATAGTGGACATCAAGTCGACACTGGCCAAGCATTCAGAACCTTTCATCAGCCCATGCCATATCGGGATGCAATCGGGGTTTGGAAAAGGCTCTGTCATCAAAGTCCTGAAAGCTGAGTACGAACTATCAGCCATTGGTAATGTGGATGCACCGTTCCAGCAAGTCCTCGACCAAGCCACTGCCTTACTTTATGTTCTTATTCCTGTTGTAAAGCACTTTGAGCTGCATTTCTTGTATGAAAGGTGCTATATAATTTACTTACTTACTTACTTAAAAAAAGTAATGAATAGTAACACAAAAAATACATTGTACACGACCTCCTTTATGAGTAAACATGAGTGAACATAAATTTGATGCATTTGATTTTAGTATTTTGCATGAAATCTCATAAATAAATAAAAATCTGGGATTTTGGCATTTCGGGCATGAAGGGGTTAATATCTGGTACCCCCAAGCAACAAGGGTTGGGGTTAGGGTTAGGGTTAGGGTTAGCAGAGAAAAAAACTTTACTAGAAATCCCTCCATTCACCATATCACTCCAGTTCTCCAACAATTTCATTGGCTCCCCATCAAATTCCGTATTCATTTTAAGATTCTCCTTCTCACCTTTAAGGCTCTCCGTAGCCTAGCACCCTCATACCTCTCTGAACTCCTTCTTACTCACACTCCCTCCCATAGTCTCATATCTCCTCTGCCTACCAACTTGTCATCCCTTCTGCCCACCTGACTACGATGAGATCTAGAGCCTTCAACCGTGCTGCTCCCCACCTAACATACGTAATATTGACAATCTCACCACTTTCACAATCCAGTCTTAAAACACACCTTTTCACAATGGCTTACTTGGTTTGATCTCCTGCATTTTGTTTGTTGTTATCAGATTTTTCTGTTTTTAGCTCATTTTGCTTTGTTGCTTTTAATGTTTTGATAGCCTTGAAAGGCGGCCCATGAATAAAATGTATTATTATTATTTAATTTTTTTATTATTTTTTAATTTACCCGACAAAACAAGGTTCAACCCCATGGCTCCCGGACTATGAAGAAGAGGCTGCCCTTTAGGTCAGGGTGGCCTTGGACCAAAATACATAACAGATCTCCAAATAAATAAATAAACTTGCCTTGCCTTGAAATAGTTTGTTGTATGGATATATTGATAATAATACAAAATATATATATAATAAAAAATGATGAGAAATATGTGCCCCCTCACAAATTCAACATCATTTGAAAATATATTTGAAGTTCTATGCAGAAACGGGAGGGGGGGATATTTATTCTGCATCCATGCTCAACACGTTTCTGGAGTAACAGGTTACATTACTGGGCTGACGGGCACGTTCACATTTGCACACGCTGTATCTCGGTGTAACACCTACATTTGGTATTGTATTTGGTATTGTATATTGTTGCAAAGCCTGATTAGTCACCTTTACAACGAGGTACAACTTGTAAGGATCACTCATTCATGGAATGAGCAACACAGCTAAACGTGGGTAGCAGCCCCCCCCCAAAAAAGCTAAAATCCCCTGCAATATTCTTCCGTTGGTCTTCACTCTCGTTTTGAGTTGCTTGGTGGATTGGATGATTGCACTCTCCCACAGTAATAAGGAAAAAACAACACATATTGGCCATTTTTACACTTTATTCATTTTACACTGTCAGGGACCTCAGTAGCGTGTGGAAGATCCATACGCAGTCACAACAGCTTGGCACCTCCTGCTCATGCTGGTCACCAGCCTGGTCACACACCGCTGTGGGACGGCATCCCATTCCTCAACCAGGATTTGCCGCAAGTCAGCCAACATGGTTGCGTTGGTCACTCTGGCACGTACAGCACGCCCAAGATGATCTTGTGGGATCAACCAGGATTTGCCGCAAGTCAGCCAACATGGTTGCGTTGGTCACTCTGGCACGTACAGCACGCCCAAGATGATCCCACAAGTGTTCAATTGGGTTAAGGTCTGGACTCACGGCAGGCCATTCCATCCTCTCCACTCCCAAATTCTGGAGGTACTCTGTGATGATCCTGGCTCTGTGGGGGCGAGCGTTGTCATCCTGGAGGATGGAGTTAGGTCCCAGATTCATATGGGATCGCCACTGGCTCCAGAATATCATCCCGATATCTCACTGCATTCAATGATGACAAGTTCTGTTTTGCCTGTGAGAGAGATACCGCCCCACACCATGACACTGCCCCCATTGAAGAATATTGCAGGGGACTTTGGCAAATTATTTTGGGCCGCTACCCACACGGTTAGATGTGTTGCTCATTCCAAGAATGCATGACCCTTACAAGTTGTACCTCATTGTAAAGGTGACTAATCAGGCTTTCCAACGATATAAAATACAATACCAATTGGTATTATTAAAGGGGAGGAATAATTGACCAACATAATGTTTCAGAACTTTTTTTGAGGAGTTTATATACAGTATAATATATCTATATCTATATCTATGTTGAACTATAATGAATCATGGGGTTTTAACAGTTGGGGCTTAATTTGTCCCAGGGGTCTTCTCCTCTCTCTCATTACTCATTCATGAGCATTTGATTTATCCCTGAATTGATTCTTATCTTCTCCAATAACCCACAGTAATTGATACAGAGGAGAAACAAAACCAAGTCATTAGAGGCCAAAGACGGTGGGCTACGGTGGGCTGCAACTCACTTTCAACCAGTTCAGAACATAGAACATAGAACATAGAACATAGAACACAACACTGATCTGTAGCGATCCTGGACGGGATCTACGAGACTCATTCAATTCAATGTAACTTTATTTCACACATAGGTCTATATCAGTATAAACGATAATACAATAAAATACCAGGACAACATCACAAATATAATCAGTCCAAAAGTCCACAGTGATTAAAATACACAGACATTTGTTAGGGTTGAGTACCGTGTGTCACTTTTTGTGGGCTCAGTTAAAGCCATTAGGATTACATTTTTTTAATCAATTAATCGACACATACATTTGTACATAAAAATCCTCAAGGTGGGAACATTACTAGTCACAAACACATGACTTGCACTTGTCCATCTCTTACATACAGTCTTAACTTTTTACAAAGATCATCCATATACAGATTGAAGAGAACAGGTGACAGTATTCCACCTTGTCGAACCCCTAAATTAGCCATTTAGTCGACGCTTTTAATCCAAAAGCGAATTACAGGGACATTCCCCCTGGGGTAACTGAGGGCGAAGTGCCTTACTCAAGGGCACATTAGTGGTGGTGTTTCAGGTGGGATTTGAACTCATAACCTCCTGATCACCAGTCAACTCATCCTTCCAATCACCAGTCCAACTCATTATCCTCTAGACCACCACTACCCCCCTGTTAGTCACTAGGATATACCCTTACCCCATCTAGCTTGCATGGTTTGATGCGAATACCAAAAGTGCAAGGTCCTTATCAAATATGGGGGGACCCCTCGCTTTTGTTTAACAAACAAGTTACCATTATTAATTTGGTCAAAAGCTTTGGATACATCCAGAAAACACATACATAGTGTTATGTCTTCTATACTTACTAACAACTTCCTTCAGTGTATACACACATCTGTGCCATGTTTATTTTTAAAACCAAATTGATTGTCAGTGGTTTTTGTGTATTCTTGAAGCCTATACAGGAGAATTTGTTCTAATACTTTGGAGGATGCTAGCCAGGGAAATTGGTCTGTCATTTTCTATGCTGGATATTTTACCGGTTTTGTCTTTGACGTTTGTATCACAAACACACCCCTTCTAGCAGCGTAGGACATCATCACATACTCCATCCCCTTGGTCCGGAATATGAAAGGCAAGAGGGCGTTCTCATTTGCAGCCCCTTCCTCTTGGAATTCTTTACAGCAGAGTCTGAAACTGTCTCATCTGATCCCTCTTTCCAGTTTCAAGCTCTTGCTGAGAGACATACAGTGCGAGTCTATGATTTGTTCTCGCAATTGAGTTGACCCTCCCATTTGCCCATTGCTGACCCCTCCCTGTCCCTAGCTCTTTTAGCTGTCTAGTTTTAGGTTTTGTAGTTTCAGTTTAGTTTTAGACTATGTAGGCCAGGTTTTGTATTGTATTTGTTTGTGGTGGATGTTGTTGTTGTATGCCTGTGAACAGGTCACACTTGCCCACACTTGCCCCTTGGGGCTCAATGTGTTTTTACCTGTATAAATAAAGGTTAGAATAGCTACACAGAGCCCTCTGGACCAAGCTGAGCCCCGTAGACGACACTAAAGTTGGCCAGCGAGTGATTGGTGCTCTTGACCGAGGCCCCCCGTGTGTTGCCGTTGCTACGCCCGGTACCCTGCTGCTGGATGTTGGATCTGACCAGCGGGAGGCAGAAGCAACAGAGCTGTTTGTTGAACTGCTTGTGGAAGCCGCTACTGAGCAGGTAGAGGGTGAAGGGGTTCACGCAGGAGTTGGTGAAGGCCAGGACCCGCGCACACACGCTGGCCACGTAGTGGCCCAGGGAAGTGTCCACCTGGCCATAGTGGAAGGAGCGGTAGAGGTAGATCACGTGGCTGGGGAGCCAGCAGACGGCGAACAGACCCACGAACACCAGCACCGTCTTAGCCAGGCGCTTCCTGGACTCAATCTGTAGGGGGATAGAAAAGAGATGATTGGCTATGCTGCACTATGCACTGTACACACACACACACAGACACATACGCATGCACCACACACACACACACACACATACGCATGCACCACACACACACACACACACACACACACACGCGCATACACACACATGCAGTGAGTTTCGATATATTTTTAATCATATAACACACATGCACACACACACACACACACACACACATGCAGTGAGTTTCTATATCTTTTTAATAATATAACACACATACATACATACACATACACACACACATATACAAACACACAGACACACACCTGTCTCTTGATGTGTGCGTGTCCCTCCACAGGCATGTGTGCGGTGCTCCTGACGAGGCTGTGTGCTATGAAGCAGTAGTACACAGAGATGACGAGCAGAGGGATGACGTAGAAGATGAGGAAGCAGGCCGTGGAGTGGATCTTAGGGTGCAGGTCCCCCACGTGGGTGTAGGGGGCGCACGTCACAAACGTCTGGTTGGTCTGGCCGATGGTGAAGGTGTGCAGGTCAGAGAACACCGCCTCGGGTACGGCCAGAGTCATTGAGAAGAGCCAGATCGCCGCGGCTCGGAAGCAGACCTTCGCTGTGGCACTCGACGACTGGATGTCCATTGGTTTGACAATGACTCTGTACCTGAAAGGATATGAGGTTTTGTGATTGATAGTTTATTCAAATAGGTCATTGGGTCATTTTTTTAATAGGGTGCCTTTTCCATCCCCAGTACAAATCATGTTGTATTTTGTCTTTGGACAAATACTAATTCCATTAGTTTTTTTTATGTATAGTCAATTGTTATTTATTATGAATACAATGATATGGGCTTCTACGTTTTTTATTTTTTTTTACATTTTAAAAGCTTTGGTTAAAGACGTAAATGGGATTTTGCCATGTCCCCAGTGTTGTTCATTCAACTTCAATCTAAAAAGTAACTAATAAAAACATATACATTTCCAAATATGTTATTATTATTACATTTTCCTGAGCAATATCTATTGAATCAAATATACTTTTTATTTTAAAAAAATCTAATTTTGTACAAAGAAATTAAGGTTATGTTTGTCCCTGCTGAGGAACTGTCCACCCTGTTGAGCTGTGTTAACATATTTCTCAATCACATCACTCTCATGAGGTGACATCACATCAGTGGAGGGAAATCAAATATGGTAAGCTGTGTGATTTTCCACCTCTTTTACCATCTGATTTTGATGTTTTTATCCAGTGAGTTTAATGTGGTTGACCATAACGTGTCCACCCTGTTAGGCCTAAATATTGAGGAGATCAATCAAATTGAATAATAAAAAAAAAAAAGTGTTTAGTGCAAATTAGATTCCTCATCAAGTATTCATGGTCATGCTAGGCATTATGCTAACACAGGCAGGCTAAAGGCTAACTTTAACTCAAAATGTCCACTCTGTTAGTGTCCACCCTGTTAGTGTCCACCCTGTTAGTGTCCACTCTGTTAGTGTCCACCCTGTTAGTGTCCACTCTGTTAGCCCTATTTAGGTGCCTGAGCTTGACCACTATGTTTTTCAGCAAGTTAGATATGTCCTTTATATAACGATTCCGGCCGGGGACATATCCTGCATGTCATCCCTCCTCTCTCTCTCTCACCCATCCTTCCTGTCTAAAATCTCTACTGTATCTGTCAATAAAAATGACAAATATTAGTGGGACTGCCCCACTCAGAAAAAAATAATATATATAGGTAAATCAACAATTTATTTTTCACAAGTTATGAAGTCCAAATGGCACCCTATTAAAAAAAATGACCCAATCATTTCTATTAGAAGAGAGATCAAACAGACCATTCCTAAATTCATAATGCCAGGGACATCAAAGAAAGCGAATATTGGAATTTCACGCGTCCTTCATGTTTGGTAATAATTAACATCAAGGGAGATTGATTCTCTGAATCAAAGTCTATTGATTACACTGAAGATAAAAGGTCGAATTTAAATAACAACAAAGAACAACAAATACATATTAATAACCTCTGCCCAGGTTGGTTACATTATTGATGGTTTACAGAGCATGAGCAGGGAATTGAGAGTGAGAGATGTTAATGAATATGGACCATTAATTCCGAGTCTTTAGGAGTGTGGATGTTCAATATTGGATGAAGGAGCTGAGATGACAGATCTCTGGGGGTAGTCCAGAGGTGTAACCCACCTAAAGGTTCAGTCTCACAGCTGAATGAATAAAACCTCTAAGAACTCATTATGCTTTTACAGCCGGTGCTGAGAGAGTGTGGTCTCTTTGACACTGTTCACATAAAATATACAGTAGCATCATTTAATCTGATGGACAGAGATGAAGACGGGACTCCATCAAATCAGCGCTAAAACCCATCTGTTCACCAAGGCCTTTGGCCCCTAGTCAATGTTTCAGTTTTGCTTTGTTTGTTTTCTGTTTTGTCTGTCTGATCATTTCCCGTAGAATTGTAAAGCGTCCTTGGGTTTTTGAAAGGCGCTATAGAAATTAAAGTTATTATTATTATTATTATTACAGGCCGCAATTCAATATAATTAATTGAAGCGCAGAACAGAACAGAATGGAATAAATCCTCACAGTATACAGATGTGAACAAGACAAAGCAAAACAAATAAGAATCTGAATAAGAATTCTAGAATAGAATGAATTTGAATAGAACTGAGCATGGGGCGAAATGAAGCAGGACAACAGCATAGCACCAGACAAAGGAGTAAAGGCAGACCAGACAAAGTAAAACAGAACAAGACAAAACACAGACCAAAGGAAAACTGTTGCAGACAGATTAGAGCAGGTTGAGCACCAGTTATTAAACCATTTACTGCCCTGATTAACACCAAAGGTACTTCTGTGCACGATGACAAGTGTTTGCTTGAGGGCCAATGGAAGTTAATCACCATCACTATCTGCCAGTCCACAAGTTCTGTTTCACTTAATCAGACGGATGTTAAACCAGCACCGTCTCTTCACTTCTCTTGGGCAGTTGGCTGCCCTAGAACAACTATCATATAGGCTGCTTGATAAGGTGGAAGAATATCGCTTGAAATGGGAGCAGCAGTATCACTCATATATTGAGAAATAATGGCAATTCCAGCTCATGTAAATAGCAATAAATAGCAATATTCCAATATGTAAAACGTGGAAATAAAAAAGTAAACTGCTATAAGTATGACTGTTAGACAATGCTGTAGTTTTACATTTCTGTACATCACCGTTATGTTTTGTTGTGTCTATTTGCTGTCTTTTTAATTTATTGTCCAATGTCAACTGTTACTTGTGATGGATGTCTGTTCATTGTTTGTTTATTGAAAATAATAAAAACTATTAATCATAAAAAAAAATCAGACAGATGTTAATGGGATAGTGTGCAGGTAGGTAATATTGTTTGGCCTGGATTCGACTTGTGGTTGGACTCCCACCTGGTCACGGACCCAGGCTGAGAGAATTCCCCAGTGACCTATAGAGAGATGACCTATGACCTATAGAGAGATCACCAGAAGATGGTTCCCAGGTGATTCCCAGCTCAATGAATGAAGGAGAACCAGGTGGTGGCGAGAGGGAGGCGGAAGTCTACAGGAGAATCTATCTACCCTCCCTCCTCCACCCCCACCCAGAGAGCTTTGGACTGTCTGGACATGAACACTTGAACACTTGATCTTTGCACTTAAGCAATATCACACGAGAGGTCGTGCTGTTATACTGAATATCACGGTACTCGGTACTCGGCCTGCGGCCTCGTACCTACGACCGAATCACAGCCGTGCTGATATTCAGTATAACAGCACGACCTCTCGTGTGATATTGCTTTTATACAACAGTTCTACAGCGCGATTTATTAGTTAACAGTAATAAGCGACAACAGATTATGATTTGTTTGTTTATTTAATCATAAAAATAAACAAAAAATAGTTCCGCAACTGAACTTCAAATGGACTGTTGCCTAGTAACCTGAACACAAACATGTAGTCTAATTAACGGTCATTTAGTAGAACATCTGTGCGGCGGAGTGATACATATACATATACATAGTGATACATATCCCATTGCTGTTATACTGTATATCGTAACTCATGGAATGCCTCTTGTCCAATCAAATTACTTGGTCGGAACTAACTGTTGTATAATTATATTTATATTATTTATGACTCTTGCACTATGATGTTGTTTTGCACTTGTCTTGTCCTGTCTTGCACCTGTCCTGCTGTAAACCGTGCTCCACTGTCCCAAACCCAAATTCCTAACATGTTTACATGTCATGGCAATAAAGTCTTCTGATTCTGATTCTGATTCTGATTCTGATTCTGATTCAGAAGGAAGGTGTGTTTGCAGATTCTATGCAATGGTAGGCGGAGTAATTGATCGATTTCTCCCTCCTCCCAAACTAGATAATTACTTAACCTACGACACTCTGTCTAAACACCAGCTCAGAGAGTGTCCAGCCTGAGGTCCTGATTGGATCCCTGGCCGAGTCATGCCAAAGACTATAAACATGCTACCTGATGCCTCCCTGCTTGACACTCAGCATTAAGGGTTGGATTGAAGGGGGGGGGTAAGACCCTGCGACATACCAGCGTCATGTCCAGGGGGTGTACTTGTACATCAAGCCGCCTCACGCTAGGCTCCTGCTCCTATGGGCCGTTAGGCTCGAGAACCATCGGGCAAAAGTGGCTTTTCAACACAATTTAAGACTGTTAAAAGCATATGTTTCATTTGAAAGAAATATGGTGAATTAAAGCGATTCTATATTAGAACATTGACTGGCCTATCTATTGACTTGCATTTTAGAAACTAAGACTAATGGTAGTCGTTGCCATGGCTTCTTGGTCTCCAGGAGCCCGTCCTCTCTGCATCTGTATGTGGTCATCTTCTCTGCTGCTTCCAACTCAGCTAATCTGATGACCACATCCCCCCTTCCCTCACACTTTTATCTTCTACCACTCCAAGTACAACTATCACTTCATCAGCCTTCCTCTCAGGCCTCTGTGTGTTTCTGAGAAACAGAATGTTTGCACACACATACACACTTTGCTAGCTACAGTATAACATTGTTTGTTAAAATATTGTTTCTTCTGTAGCTACGTGTATAACAACCAACAGGCTCACGGGCAGCGGTCTCCTCTATCTGACTACCTGGGGCAGAATCATAGTGTTCCAATGGGAGCCCTAACCCTAACCCCAAACCTAACCCTAACCCTAAACGTAACCCCAAACCTAACCTAACCTTCACCCTAACCTAAACCTAACCCTCACCCTCACCCTAACCCTAACCTAACCCTAATCCCAAACCTAACCCTCACCCTCACCCTCACCTAAACCTAACCCTCACCCTCACCCTCACCCTAACCCTAAACCTAACCCTAACCCCAAAACTAACCCTAAACGTAACCCCAAACCTAACCCTAACCCCAAACCTAACCATCACCCTCACCCTAACCCCAAACCTAACCCCAAACCTAACCCTCACCCTCACCCTAACCCCAAACCTAACCCTAAACCTAACCCTCACCCTAACCTAAACCTAACCCTTAAGGGGTTATCTTAAAGACCTCATGTAGGCCAAATGTTGAACCAAAAATGATTGCTTTTCTTTGGGATCAAAAGGGATCAAACGGTTGGTATACGGTCCTAAACGAATAAGAGTATTGCCAGCAGAAAGGCTTAATCTGTAAAATATACAATCTACTTTTCTCAAGAGCGAAGTAGAAAACGACGCAACAAATAGCGTAGGCTACGACTTAGATTTATATTAAAATGTTCGACAATTCCTGAAGTTAGAATTCTAAGGTTCTATCTCCATTTTTGTCAAAATTTATTTTTTTACTTAATCTGATCCATTAGGTGTTTATTAATGCCTGTGTGGTGTTATTTTTAAAATGTTGACATTTTTGAGTTAGTAATTCATAAAATACAAAGGTTCCATCTCACAGAACATAATGGAATGTAAAAACTTTGACGCTCAATATCTCGCTCAATATCCCTAAACGGAGATAGAACCTTATCATTCTAAACGGAGATAGAACCTTATCATTCTAAACGGAGATAGAACCTTATCATTCTAAACGGAGATAGAACCATATCATTCTAAACGGAGATAGAACCTTATCATTCTAAACGGAGATAGAACCTTATCATTCTAAGCTCATGATTTAGCTTTTTATATCCAACATATCCCAACTAGTACATGTGTCTAAAGTAAGTGAATCGTGGCTTCTCCGAGCCCCAGACAGACTCCCACGTTAACGTCTGAAGTTCGGCACATGTATCACTTATCAGCGCGTGTATGTATCTGTATGTATCTCTTACCGGTCCGCGGAGAGAGCTGTGAGCGTGAACACGGAGACCCCCACGGAGGTGAGCTGGATGAACGGGATGAGTTTGCATCCCACGCGGCCGAACAGCCACTCATCCGCCAGGTACCGGCTGGCGTCTACCGGGGCGCAGGTGACGAGCAGCAGCAGGTCCCCCAGGGCCAGGCTGGACAGGAACACGTTGGGCACCGTGCGCATTGACTTCACAGTGATGAACGTCTTCATCAGGGTAACGTTCCCGATAAGTCCAATGATAATGATTATTCCATAAACGGTGGCGATAGCGATACCGGGCAGCCAAATGTAATGCTCCGGGACTCCTGTGTCGTTACCGGGATACACCCGCCGCCGGGATACGTTAAACATGTCCGTCACCTCTGGGTTTAAAATAAACGACTCCTCCATAGACATTTTAAGTGCAGCAACTTTAAATCCTCAAATGGTTTGCACCAAAGTAGCTCTTATTAGTTTCGCAAAAAGCCTATCACAATTACAAAATAGATCCAATCTGCCTTGAAAGAAATCATTAAAAAAAAACTACTGATCTACCAAGACTGTAAAAAAATCCTAGACATTTTATAAAGTCCACATCGGCGCGGGTCTATAAGTGCATTGGCCGCGTGCGTCATCCAATCACACCCAGCCCGATTCGGTGGAGGAGGGATGGATGAGGGATGGATGAATGAATGGACTTTATTGTCATTGCTACAGTACAGGTACCAAACAACGAAATTTAGGAGGGATGAGGGATGGATGAGGGATGGATGAGGGATGGATGAGGGATGGATGAGGGATGGATGATGGATGGATGAGGGATGGAGGAGGGATGGAAGAGGGATGGAGGAGGGATGGAGGAGGGATGGAGGAGGGATGGAGGAGGGATGGAGGAGGGATGGAGGAGGCATGGAGGAGGGATGGATGAGGAGGGATGGAGGAGGGATGGAGGAGGGATGGAGGAGGGATGGAGGAGGGATGGAGGAGGGATGGAGGAGGGATGGATGAGGGATGGAGGAGGGATGGAGGAGGGATGGAGGAGGGATGGATGAGGGATGGATGAGGAGGGATGGAGGAGGGATGGATGAGGAGGGATGGAGGAGGGATGGAGGAGGGATGGAGGAGGGATGGAGGAGGGATGGATGAGGGATGGAGGAGGGATGGATGAGGGATGGATGAGGAGGGATGGAGGAGGGATGGATGAGGAGGGATGGAGGAGGGATGGAGGAGGGATGGAGGAGGGATGGAGGAGGGATGGAGGAGGGATGGAGGAGGGATGGATGAGGGATGGAGGAGGGATGGAGGAGGGATGGAGGAGGGATGGATGAGGGATGGATGAGGGATGGAGGAGGAGGGATGGAGGAGGGATGGATGAGGGATGGAGGAGGGATGGAGGAGGGATGGATGAGGGATGGATGAGGGATGGAGGAGGGATGGATGAGGGATGGATGAAGGATGGATGAGGGATGGAGGAGGGATGGATGAGGGATGGAGGAGGGATGGATGAGGGATGGATGAGGGATGGAGGAGGGATGGAGGAGGGATGGAGGAGGGATGGAGGAGGGATGGATGAGAGATGGAGGAGGGATGGAGGAGGGATGGAGGAGGGATGGATGAGGGATGGATGAGGGATGGATGAGGGATGGAGGAGGGATGGAGGAGGGATGGAGGAGGGATGGAGGAGGGATGGAGGAGGGATGGATGAGGGATGGAGGAGGGATGATGGAGGAGGGATGGATGAGGGATGGATGAGGGATGGATGTGGGATGGAGGAGGGATGGAGGAGGGATGGAGGAGGGATGGAGGAGGGATGGAGGAGGGATGGAGGAGGGATGGAGGAGGGATGGAGGAGGGATGGAGGAGGGATGGATGAGGAGGGATGGATGAGGGATGGAGGAGGGATGGAGGAGGGATGGAGGAGGGATGGAGGAGGGATGGAGGAGGGATGGAGGAGGGATGGATGAGGGATGGATGAGGGATGGAGGAGGGATGGAGGAGGGATGGAGGAGGGATGGAGGAGGGATGGATGAGGGATGGATGAGGGATGGAGGAGGGATGGATGGATGGATGGAGGAGGGATGGAGGGTGGATGAGGAGGGATGGAGGAGGGATGGATGAGGGATGGATGAGGGATGGAGGAGGGATGGAGGAGGGATGGAGGAGGGATGGATGGATGGATGAGGGATGGAGGGTGGATGAGGAGGGATGGAGGAGGGATGGATGAGGGATGGATGAGGGATGGAGGAGGGATGGAGGAGGGATGGAGGAGGGATGGATGAGGGATGGAGGAGGGATGGAGGAGGGATGGAGGAGGGATGGAGGAGGGATGGAGGAGGGATGGAGGAGGGATGGAGGAGGGATGGATGAGGGATGGATGGATGAGGGATGGATGGATGAGGGATGGAGGTGGGATGGATGAGGGATGGAGGAGGGATGGAGGAGGGATGGATGAGGGATGGAGGAGGGATGGAGGAGGGATGGAGGAGGGATGGATGAGGGATGGAGGAGGGATGGATGAGGGATGGATGAGGGATGGATGAGGGATGGAGGAGGGATGGAGGAGGGATGGAGGAGGGATGGATGAGGGATGGAGGAGGGATGGATGAGGGATGGAGGAGGGATGGAGGAGGGATGGAGGAGGGATGGAGGAGGGATGGAGGAGGGATGGAGGAGGGATGGATGAGGGATGGAGGAGGGATGGAGGAGGGATGGAGGAGGGATGGATGAGGGATGGATGGAGGAGGGATGGAGGAGGGATGGAGGAGGGATGGATGAGGGATGGATGAGGGATGGAGGAGGGATGGAGGAGGGATGGAGGAGGGATGGATGAGGGATGGAGGAGGGATGGAGGAGGGATGGAGGAGGGATGGAGGAGGGATGGAGGAGGGATGGAGGAGGGATGGAGGAGGGATGGAGGAGGGATGGATGAGGATGGAGGAGGGATGGAGGAGGGATGGAGGAGGGATGGGAGGAGGGATGGAGGAGGGATGGAGGAGGGATGGAGGAGGGTGGAGGAGGGATGGATGAGGGATGGAGGAGGGATGGAGGAGGGATGGATGAGGGATGGAGGAGGGATGGAGGAGGGATGGAGGAGGGATGGAGGAGGGATGGATGGTGGGATGTAGGAGGGATGGAGGAGGGATGGAGGAGGGATGGATGAGGGATGGAGGAGGGTTGGAGGAGGGATGGAGAGGGATGGATGAGGGATGGAGGAGGGATGGAGGAGGGATGGAGGAGGGATGGAGGAAGGGATGGAGGAGGGGATGGATGAGGGATGGATGGGGGATGGATGAGGAGGGATGGGGGATGGAGGAGGGATGGAGGAGGGATGGAGGAGGGATGGAGGAGGGATGGAGGAGGGATGGAGGGAGGGATGGATGAGGGATGGAGGAGGGATGGAGGAGGGATGGATGAGGGATGGAGGAGGGATGGAGGAGGGATGGAGGAGGGATGGATGAGGGATGGAGGAGGGATGGATGAGGGATGGATGAGGGATGGATGGTGAGGGTTGGAGGATGGATGGAGGAGGGATGGAGGAGGGATGGAGGAGGGATGGATGAGGGATGGAGGAGGGATGGATGGGGATGGAGGTGGGATGGTGGATGGATGGAGGAGGGATGGAGGAGGGATGGAGGAGGGATGGATGAGGGATGGAGGAGGGATGGAGGAGGGATGGATGAGAGATGGAGGAGGGATGGAGGAGGGATGGAGGAGGGATGGGAGGAGGGATGGAGGAGGGATGGTGAGGGATGGAGGGGGTGGAGGGATGGAGGAGGGATGGATGAGGGATGGATGAGGGATGGATGAGGGATGGATGAGGGATGGAGGAGGATGGAGGTGGGATGGATGAGGGATGGGATGAGGGATGGAGGATGGATGGAGGAGGGATGGAGGAGGGATGGATGAGGGATGGAGGAGGGATGGAGGAGGGATGGAGGAGGGATGGATGAGGGATGGAGGAGGGATGGAGGAGGGATGGAGGAGGGATGGAGGAGGGATGGAGGTGGGTGGATGAGGATGGATGAGGGATGGAGGAGGGATGGAGGAGGGATGGAGGAGGGATGGAGGAGGGATGGAGAGGGATGGATGAGGAGGGATGGAGGAGGTGGATGAGGGATGGAGGAGGGATGGAGGAGGGATGGAGGAGGGATGGAGGAGGGATGGAGGAGGGTGGAGGGATGGAGGAGGGATGGTGAGGGGTGATGGAGGGATGGTGGATGAGGGATGAGGAGGGATGGATGAGGGATGGATGTGGGATGGAGGAGGGATGGAGGAGGGATGGATGAGGATGGAGGAGGGATGGAGGAGGGATGGTATGAGGGATGGATGAGGGATGGAGGAGGGATGGAGGAGGGATGGAGGAGGGATGGAGGAGGGATGGATGAGGGATGGAGGAGGGATGGAGGAGGGATGGAGGAGGGATGGAGGAGGGATGGAGGAGGGATGGAGGAGGGATGGAGGAGGGATGGAGGAGGGATGGAGGAGGGATGGATGAGGGATGGAGGAGGGATGGAGGAGGGATGGAGGAGGGATGGAGGAGGGATGGAGGAGGGATGGAGGAGGGATGGAGGAGGGATGGAGGAGGGATGGAGGAGGGATGGATGAGGGATGGATGAGGGATGGAGGAGGGATGGATGAGGGATGGATGAGGGATGGGGGAGGGATGGAGGAGGGATGGAGGAGGGATGGATGATGGATGGAGGAGGGATGGAGGAGGGATGGAGGAGGGATGGAGGAGGGATGGAGGAGGGATGGATGAGGGATGGATGAGGGATGGAGGAGGGATGGAGGAGGGATCGAGGAGGGATGGAGGAGGGATGGATGAGGGATGGAGGAGGGATGGAGGAGGGATGGAGGAGGGATGGAGGAGGGATGGAGGAGGGATGGAGGAGGGATGGAGGAGGGATGGATGAGGGATGGAGGAGGGATGGATGAGGGATGGAGGAGGGATGGAGGAGGGATGGAGGAGGGATGGAGGAGGGATGGAGGAGGGATGGATGAGGGATGGAGGAGGGATGGAGGAGGGATGGAGGAGGGATGGAGGAGGGATGGAGGAGGGATGGATGAGGGATGGAGGAGGGATGGAGGAGGGATGGATGAGGGATGGAGGAGGGATGGAGGAGGGATGGAGGAGGGATGGAGGAGGGATGGAGGAGGGATGGATGAGGAGGGATGGAGGAGGGATGGAGGAGGGATGGATGGAGGAGGGATGGATGAGGGATGGAGGAGGGATGGAGGAGGGATGGAGGAGGGATGGAGGAGGGATGGAGGAGGGATGGAGGAGGGATGGATGAGGGATGGAGGAGGGATGGATGAGGGATGGGTGAGGGATGGAGGAGGGATGGATGAGGGATGGATGAGGGATGGAGGAGGGATGGAGGAGGGATGGAGGAGGGATGGATGAGGGATGGAGGAGGGATGGAGGAGGGATGGATGAGGAGGGATGGAGGAGGGATGAGGGATGGATGGATGGATGAGGGATGGATGAGGGATGGAGGAGGGATGGAGGAGGGATGGAGGAGGGATGGATGGATGAGGGATGGATGAGGGATGGATGAGGGATGGAGGAGGGATGGAGGAGGGGTGGATGAGGGATGGAGGAGGGATGGATGAGGGATGGAGGAGGGATGGAGGAGGGATGGAGGAGGGATGGATGAGGGATGGATGAGGGATGGATGAGGAGGGATGGAGGAGGGATGGAGGAGGGATGGAGGAGGGATGGAGGAGGGATGGATGAGGGATGGAGGAGGGATGGAGGAGGGGTGGATGAGGGATGGAGGAGGGATGGATGAGGGATGGAGGAGGGATGGAGGAGGGATGGATGAGGGATGGATGAGGGATGGAGGAGGGATGGATGAGGGATGGATGGATGAGGGATGGAGGAGGGATGGAGGAGGGATGGATGAGGGATGGAGGAGGGATGGAGGAGGGATGGATGAGGGATGGATGAGGGATGGAGGAGGGATGGAGGAGGGATGGAGGAGGGATGGAGGAGGGATGGAGGAGGGATGGAGGAGGGATGGATGAGGGATGGAGGAGGGATGGAGGAGGGATGGATGAGGGATGGAGGATGGATGGAGGAGGGATGGATGAGGGATGGAGGAGGGATGGATGAGGGATGGATGAGGGATGGAGGAGGGATGGAGGAGGGATGGATGAGGGATGGATGAGGGATGGAGGAGGGATGGAGGAGGGATGGAGGAGGGATGGAGGAGAGATGGAGGAGGGATAGATGAGGGATGGATGAGGGATGGAGGAGGGATGGATGAGGGATGGAGGAGGGATGGATGAGGGATGGAGGAGGGATGGAGGAGGGATGGAGGAGGGATGGAGGAGGGATGGAGGAGGGATGGATGAGGGATGGAGGAGGGATGGAGGAGAGATGGAGGAGGGATAGATGAGGGATGGAGGAGGGATGGAGGAGGGATGGATGAGGGATGGAGGAGGGATGGAGGAGGGATGGAGGAGGGATGGAGGAGGGATGGAGGAGGGATGGAGGAGGGATGGAGGAGGGATGGAGGAGGGATGGATGAGGGATGGAGGAGGGATGGAGGAAGGATGGAGGAGGGATGGATGAGGGATGGAGGAGGGATGGAGGAGGGATGGAGGAGGGATGGAGGAGGGATGGATGAGGGATGGATGAGGGATGGAGGAGGGATGGAGGAGGGATGGAGGAGGGATGGAGGAGGGATGGAGGAGGGATGGAGGAGGGATGGATGAGGGATGGAGGAGGGATGGAGGAGGGATGGAGGAGGGATGGATGAGGGATGGATGAGGGATGGAGGATGGATGGAGGAGGGATGGAGGAGGGATGGAGGAGGGATGGAGGAGGGATGGAGGAGGGATGGATGAGGGATGGAGGAGGGATGGATGAGGGATGGAGGAGGGATGGAGGAGGGATGGAGGAGGGATGGATGAGGGATGGAGGAGGGATGGAGGAGGGATGGATGAGGGATGGATGAGGGATGGATGAGGGATGGAGGATGGATGGAGGAGGGATGGAGGAGGGATGGAGGAGGGATGGAGGAGGGATGGATGAGGGATGGAGGAGGGATGGAGGAGGGATGGATGAGGGATGGAGGATGGATGGAGGAGGGATGGAGGAGGGATGGAGGAGGGATGGAGGAGGGATGGAGGAGGGATGGATGAGGGATGGAGGAGGGATGGAGGAGGGATGGAGGAGGGATGGAGGAGGGATGGATGGAGGAGGGATGGAGGAGGGATGGATGAGGGATGGATGAGGGATGGAGGAGGGATGGATGAGGGATGGAGGAGGGATGGATGAGGGATGGAGGAGGGATGGATGGAGGAGGGATGGAGGAGGGATGGAGGAGGGATGGATGAGGGATGGAGGAGGGATGGAGGAGGGATGGAGGAGGGATGGAGGAGGGATGGAGGAGGGATGGATGAGGGATGGAGGAGGGATGGAGGAGGGATGGAGGAGGGATGGAGGAGGGATGGAGGAGGGATGGAGGAGGGATGGAGGAGGGATGGAGGAGGGATGGAGGAGGGATGGAGGAGGGATGGAGGAGGGATGGAGGAGGGATGGATGAGGGATGGAGGAGGGATGGAGGAGGGATGGAGGAGGGATGGAGGAGGGATGGATGAGGGATGGAGGAGGGATGGAGGAGGGATGGAGGAGGGATGGAGGAGGGATGGATGAGGGATGGAGGAGGGATGGATGAGGGATGGAGGAGGGATGGAGGAGGGATGGATGAGGGATGGATGAGGGATGGAGGAGGGATGGAGGAGGGATGGATGAGGGATGGAGGAGGGATGGATGAGGGATGGATGAGGGATGGATGAGGGATGGAGGAGGGATGGAGGAGGGATGGAGGAGGGATGGATGAGGGATGGAGGAGGGATGGAGGAGGGGTGGATGAGGGATGGAGGAGGGATGGAGGAGGGGTGGAGGAGGGATGGAGGAGGGATGGAGGAGGGATGGATGAGGGATGGAGGAGGGATGGAGGAGGGATGGATGAGGGATGGAGGAGGGATGGAGGAGGGATGGATGAGGGATGGAGGAGGGATGGAGGAGGGATGGAGGAGGGATGGAGGAGGGATGGATGAGGGATGGATGAGGGATGGATGAGGGATGGATGAGGGATGGATGAGGGATGGAGGAGGGATGGATGAGGGATGGAGGAGGGATGGATGAGGGATGGAGGAGGGATGGAGGAGGGACGGAGGAGGGATGGAGGAGGGATGGAGGAGGGATGGATGAGGGATGGATGAGGGATGGAGGAGGGATGGAGGAGGGATGGAGGAGGGATGGAGGAGGGATGGAGGAGGGATGGAGGAGGGATGGATGAGGGATGGATGAGGGATGGAGGAGGGATGGATGAGGGATGGAGGAGGGATGGAGGAGGGATGGAGGAGGGATGGAGGAGGGATGGAGGAGGGATGGAGGAGGGATGGAGGAGGGATGGATGAGGGATGGAGGAGGGATGGAGGAGGGATGGAGGAGGGATGGAGGAGGGATGGAGGAGGGATGGATGAGGAGGGATGGAGGAGGGATGGATGAGGGATGGATGAGGGATGGAGGAGGGATGGAGGAGGGATGGAGGAGGGATGGAGGAGGGGTGGAGGAGGGATGGAGGAGGGATGGAGGAGGGATGGAGGAGGGATGGAGGAGGGATGGAGGAGGGATGGAGGAGGGATGGAGGAGGGATGGATGAGGGATGGATGAGGGATGGAGGAGGGATGGATGAGGGATGGATGAGGGATGGAGGAGGGATGGATGAGGGATGGAGGAGGGATGGAGGAGGGATGGAGGAGGGATGGATGAGGGATGGATGAGGGATGGATGAGGGATGGATGAGGGATGGAGGAGGGATGGAGGAGGGATGGAGGAGGGATGGAGGAGGGATGGATGAGGGATGGAGGAGGGATGGAGGAGGGATGGAGGAGGGATGGAGGAGGGATGGAGGAGGGATGGATGAGGGATGGAGGAGGGATGGAGGAGGGATAATTCTGTCTATGAGACTCGATGGGATGGTTGTTCTGCTTACCTGGTCACCATCATTTCTGCCGAGACGGACTGCGTGGGTAGACCATTGTTCTTTAACGAATGGATGGTTTTAAGTTAACTGTGAGTTAACTGTGAGTCCAAAAAGGCCATAAAGGCCAAAGTAGCCTAAAAGTGGACCAATGAATTTGATATTGGTCAAATGCAGATTGTTTATCACAATCCTTATTAGGAGACGACCAGAGTCACTGACTGAATAGTCACACCCCTAATAGCAAACACATGTTGTGAAGAGGACAAACACCAATGCTTACATTAATTAATATTGTCATTATAATAATTTTGATTTGATTTATTTGTTGCACTTTAAAATCAAGACAGGTGGAAAAAAACAGGTGAAGAAAAACAAACAAACATATTGTGCAGGTTGAGGCTTATAACTCCGATTGCTCAAATCAAAGATGCTTATTTCTCTTGAGGTTTCTAGACAATATGAAGCTCTGGGGTGGGTAACCATTTTGTTCATGCACTCTTCTTCTGGATGAGTCACTGTGTTAAGTGGGATGATTAATGTATGTTGTGTTCTGAATTTGAATCATTTTATTTGTAATGCACTTTACATTTGCAAGTCTCAAAGTGTTACAGATTAATGGTGACAGGCAGGTTCGAAAACAACATCTATAATTCTTCCTCTGGCCTCCTCGTGATCTTAGAATGATAAGGTTCTATCTCCGTCTAGGGCAGTTCAGAGATATTGAGCGTCAACGTTTTTACATTCCATTATGTTTTGTGAGATGGAACCTTTGTATTTTATGAATTACTAACTCAAAAATGTCAACATTTTAAAAACAACACCACACAGGCATTAATAAACACCTAATGGATCAGATTATGTAAAAAACTAAATTCTGACAAAAATGGAGATAGAACCTTATAATTCTAACGTCACGTCCTGTTCTGAGAATGTTGAGATGGGATCAGCTCCAACTGATAGCTGATTGGTCCAACAGATTGAATAAAAAAATACATAATAGTGAGTTTACACCTTCACATTCATGACATAAGCATCAATAATAATGACCGTGATGTTAATTTCACATTTGTTAATTTCTCAGTTGTCTGCATGCCTCTGGGTCAGAACATCCTCTACCTACGTCCAGTTTGTCCATAACACCTGTTGATTGGGGCGTTCGCTTTTCATTGGGCACCATAATCCCAAGGCTACAGAGACATTTTATGAGACTTTCTACTGTTATGTATTGTGTCTCAGGAGGTAGAGACGCTGTCTAATGATCGCAAGGTTGGCAGATCGGCGGTTCGAGCCCCGGCTGGCCACATGTCGAAGTGTCCTTGGGCAAGACACTGAACCCCAAATTGCTCCCAGTGAGCGGGCCGGCCGGCGCCTTGCATGGTAGCTTGCCGCCATCGGTGTGTGAATGTGTGTGTGAATGGGTGAATGAGAGGCCGTTGTAAAGCGCTTTGGATAAAAGGCGCTATGTACAGTAAGTGCAGTCCATTTACCATCCATTTATTATAATCATTAGAGGAACAAGAGGTAGGTGGTTTTATAATGATAGTCCACGTGTAACGGTAGTAATGGTGATGGTAAACGGTCCAGAGGCAGGAGTCAGGCTGGAGTCAGGCTGGAGTACTGCAGGAGGCACAGGGAAACAGGGGTTAGTATACTGAGTAGACTGATGGAACAGTAATTAGCAACGGCTGGCAGCGTGACTAACAGTGAAACTGAAACTATGCTCTGGTAAAGTCTAGACCGGATATTTATGGCAGGGCTAATGAAGGGGGTGATGGCAAACAGCTGGTAACCTGACTACCACACACCTGACTCCTCTCCTGTAATCAGAGAGAGAGAAAGCCGGGGAGGAGGGGACTACATGCAGGCTAACTGGAAGTGGAGGGCGTGACACAGACATGGCCAGACTCAAGGGAGGCTGGTGGAGGTAGAAATCGAAGGACAGGCTCATTGTAAATGCATGGAATGTTGGAATGTTTTGATACTCATTTCGTTCCATGCATTATGATGCACATGTTTCATACCAACCAATCCCCATTCTGATCCATGCATTACAATGAGCCCATCCTCAGATGTCTACCTCTAACCAGCCTCTCCCACTCCGTATGTGTCTGTCCCCTCTGTCCCCCTCAATGGAGATTCTTACAGAATGCTGTTCTCAGTCTTCATCACGTTGAGGTATCATAATCCAAAATTGCTTCGATTTTCAGTTTATCTTAGAAACGGACATGGAGAGTTTCCAAAGAAGCTTGAAAAGGTCGTCCCGTTATTCAGGAGTTGATAACCTTCTCTTTTTTGGCCCCATATGTGTATCTCATGTAGGCATTGTTCTGACATGACCCGATATATTGCTCAGAAATACAAACAAAACATTTTTTATTTTTTTATTTTAACTAGGCCTATAGGTAAATAGTGTCACAGGAAACACCTACGTTTTGTTCTGTTAGACAGTGGGTACAGTGTTGTTGCTGGGGATTGTGACTTCGTGAGCTTAGAATTATCAGGTTCTATCTCCGTTTAGGGCGGTTCAGAGATATTGAGCGTCAACGTTTTTACATTCCATTATGTTTTGTGAGATGGAACCTTTGCATTTTATGAATTACTAACTCAAAAATGTCAACATTTTAAAAATAACACCACACAGGCATTAATAAACACCTAATGGATCAGATTATGTAAAAAACTAAATTCTGTCAAAAATGGAGATAGAACCTTATAATTCTAACGTCACGACTTGACATTTTCAGGATGGAAAGTGAAAAGCTAAGTAAAGGGCAGTAAGCTGTAAGGAATGACAGACCTAGTGACTTCACTGCTCTTATTCAATGCTCCAGAGCGAGAAACGTAACGTGCACTAACCATGAGTGTAATCAGTCTACTGAATAGGTGATGGTAACCCTTGGTAACCCTCGAGTCTTGATCATCTCTAACTGTGCACACTGGGCACTATCCTTTGTGCCTCAGATGAACAGAGGTGGATAGCAAGCAGCTTCATTTTGCCCTGCACACATTCTTAGGATGCCCAGTATCCTGGAGTCTAATTCTGGTTCAAAAATAGCAGCAATTGCCTTAGCAATTACTGATACAGAACATTTAGGGGTGGCTGTGTGGCGCAGGAGGTATAGAGTCGCCGTCTAATGATCACAAGGTTGGCAGATCAGCGGTTCGAGCCCCGGCTGGCCACATGTTGAAGTGTCCTTGGGCAAGACACTGAACCCCAAAATTGCTCCCAGTGAGCGGGCCGGCCGGCGCCTTGCATGGCAGCTTGCCGCCTTTGGTGTGTGAATGTGTGTGTGAATGTGTGTGTGATTGGGTGAGTGAGAGGCCGTTGTAAAGCGCTTTGGAGCAGCTTTGGAGCAGCAAAAAAGGCGCTATATAAGTGCAGTCCATTTACCATATCCAACGAGACAGTGACTGTCTGTGGTCCAACTACGGTCCTTGCTAATCATCTGTGGGTGTGCAGCAAAGTTGATTGTGTTTCATTGGTGGACAATGAATACGGCTTCAGGTGGACACCATGTGGCTCACAATATAAACATCATATATAAAATCATATTTAAGAATTGTAAGGTCACGACATTCATTAATAAGAATGGGAGGTGGGCGCTGCTTTCATAGAGGGAGATAACCTTTTATTTCCCTGTTCAATCTCATGTGACATTCACCTCCCCTGTTGCTGTCTCTGTTCTCTCAAATGAAGATTGAACAAAATAGTTCACAATTTATATCACATTTCAGATTGCCTGGCGACCAACGTTCCCCTCAGGTGACTACTTGCTATTCTCCTTCAGACTTGTGTTACTGGTTTACAGCTGCTGCAGAGACACATCTGAATGAAAGTCGAAATGAATGAAAGCACATATATCACAAAGTCATGAATCATGACCGTCAAATTATGTTCTGATTAAGTCAAACGTGTAGGCTAACCGGTAATTCAGGACTATATTAATTCAATTAAGTTTGCAATAACAACGCTTGGCCACTTGTGGGTGTAATTGTGCTGATATACTACTACTACTACTACTACTACTACTACTAATAATAATAATAATAATAATAATAATAATAGAATAATAATAATAGAATATGCTTGCTCCAAATCGATTTGAAACGAACATCACTAATTAATAATCGCTGCGCTGTCGCTCGTAGCACTGGATATCAGTACCATGGAGAGCAGCCGATCCTATCCACTGGCTTTCAGGACCCGGGACAGCGGGAGTGGCCTTTCGAAGACGCCAACTGTCGTGAGCTTAGAATGATAAGGTTCTATCTCCATTTAGAATGATAAGGTTCTATCTCCGTTTAGAATGATAAGGTTCTATCTCCGTTTAGAATGATAAGGTTCTATCTCCGTTTAGAATGATAAGGTTCTATCTCCGTTTAGAATGATAAGGTTCTATCTCCGTTTAGAATGATAAGGTTCTATCTCCGTTTAGAATGATAAGGTTCTATCTCCGTTTAGGGCAGTTTAGAGATATTGAGCGTCAAAGTTTTTACATTCCATTATGTTTTGTGAGATGGAACCTTTGTATTTTATGAATTACTAACTCAAAAATGTAAACATTTTAAAAATAACACCACACATGCATTAATAAACACCTAATGGATCAGATTATGTAAAAAACTACATTTTGACCAAAGATGGAGATAGAACCTTATAATTCTAACGTCACGAGTTGTGGGCTGGATTCCATTCTACTATGTTAAGACCTTTAGTCTCTGCCTAGTACTTTGTGTGCTGGAAATTATGTTAACTGTTCAACTTAGAATTTGGTCTCCAGTTAGGTAGTTTACATTCTGCAGTTTATGTAACGGTTAACCCGTTCCCCCCGTGCCCATCCCAACGGCCTGGCGGTGTTCAGCGGACCTCATGTAGCGAAATAAAAAGGGCAGGCCAGAAATGTAGTCAGTCTGCAAGGAGTTTTGGGTGGCACGATGTCATAATGTTTAATGTCATAATGTTTATGTCATAAACATCGTAATGACATAATAACATAATGACATAATGACATAATGTCATAATATGACAATATATAATATAATATATTATGACATAATGTCATAATGTCATAATGTTTAATGTCATAATGTTTATGTCATAAACATCGTAATGGGATAGAGTCTTGGTGGGTGAACATTCTGGAGTCTTGGTGGGTGAACATTCTGGAGTCTTGGTGGGTGAACATTCTGGAGTCTTGGTCGGTGAACATTCTGGAACATTCTGGCAGACAGTTTAGTTGGAGAAAGACAGCGCTTTGGTACACTCTCTCACACCCCTCCTAAATTTCGTTGTTTGGTACCTGTACTATAGCAATGACAATAAAGACCATTCATTCATTCATTCATTGTCCAAAAATGACAGATAGATGATATCTGTATATCATGAAGAGTATTTTCCAGCCAAATACATGTATGATAGAATATCTTCTTTGTCTATACAGTATACAGACTATTATTTAGTTAAGACTGATATTTCCAGGAAGTAGGTGGTATTCATATGATATATTAATAATAATAGAATAGAATAGAATAGAATAGACTTTATTGTCGTTGTACAGTTGCCTATACAATGAAATTGTAGTGGCTCTTCCGAAGGTGCAAAAAAAACACAAAACATATTCACATATTCACAAACATATACACATATAAGATAAACATTTATGAACATGTCTTATGTCTACTGTTCAGTGTTCTGATGGTCCATGGGTAGAAACTGTTGGACAGCCTGTTTGTTCTAGCCTTTATGCTCCTGTACCTCACTCCAGAGCGCATCAGGCTGAACAGGTGGTGACCAGGGTGGAGGTGGTCTTTAAGAATCCTTCCTGCTCTGGAGAGGCACCGAGAGCGTGCCACGTCATCCAGGGAGGGCAGGGGACAGCCGATTATTTTTTCCGCTGACTTCACCACTCTGCAGTCTCTTTTTGTCCACTACTTTGCAGCCAGCGTACCATGCTGTGATGGAGAATGTCAGCACACTCTCAATGATGGAGTGGTAGAAGGTTACCAGCAGCTTCTCCTCCACCCTGTTTCTTTTGAGAACTCTCAGGAAATGGAGTCGCTGCTGGGCCTTCTTTACCACCTCTGTGGTGTTGGCTGACCAGGTGAGGTCCTCTGAGATGTGGGTTCCCAGGAACTTAACTAATAATTAAGTAATTATTATTAGTTAAGTTAATAATAAGGAACTTAACTAATAATAATAATAATAATAATACATTTATTTTACAAGGCGCCTTTCATGGCACTCAAGGTCGCCGTACAACAAATTTAAAAACAGTCACAACATTCAAAATACAAAATACATAGAAATATACAGTATAAACATAGCTAGCAGCAGAGCAGCACGGGAACAGTAAATCAACAGGGATACGCCTGCGTAAACAGGTGGGTTTTGAGGTGGGTTTTGAATGAGGAGATTGAATCAATGTTCCTGATGTCGGGGGGGAGGGAGTTCCTGAAGCGAGGGGCGGAGCGGCTGAAGGCTCTAAACCCCATGGTGGACAGACGGGCTGGGGGGACAGTCAGGTTGATGGAGGAGGCAGACCTGAGGGACCGGGTGGGAATGTTGATGTGGAGGAGGTCGGACAGGTATGGAGGGGCGAGGTTATGGATGGCCTTGAAAGTATGGAGAAGGATTTTGTAATCGATGCAGTGTTTGATGGGGAGCCAGTGGAGTTGGTGTAGAATGGGGGTGATGTGACTGATGACAGGGATTCTGGTGACAATACGGGCAGCAGCGTTCTGGACCAGTTGGAGTTTGTGGAGCAGTTTGTGGGGGAGACCAAAGAGAAGGGAGTTACAATAATCTAGGCAGGAAGTGACGAGGGAGTGGACCAGGATTGCGGCGCTGTTGCTGTCGAGGACGACACCCAGACTCTTAACCTGGGGGAGGGGGAAACCAAGGAGTTGTCTACGGTGAGGGTGAAACTGGGGTGCTTGGTGAGTGTGGATTTGGAGCCAATGAGAATTACCTCTGTTTTATTACTGTTTAGTTTGAGGAAATTTGAAGTGAACCAGGATTTGAGTTCATGTAGACAGGCACAGAGGGAGGAGGGAGGGAGGGTGGAAGTGGGTTTGGAGGAAACGTAGAGCTGGGTGTCGTCCGCATAACAGTGGAAATGGATGTTGTACTTACAGAAAATCAGACCAAGTGGGAGGAGGTAGATGATGAAGAGGATAGGGCCAAGGACAGAGCCCTGGGGAACACCAGAGGAGAGGGGGGACGGATGGGATGTGAATGATTTTAACTGTATAAACTGAGTGCGGCCAGAGAGATAAGAATGAAACCAGTGTAGGGGGGTGTCAGATATACCAATGGAGGCTAAACGGTTAAGGAGGGTGGAGTGCGATATAGTATCAAAAGCGGCGCTCAGATCGAGTAGGATGAGGATGGATATGAGTCCGGAGTCAGCTGCCATCAGGAGGTCATTTGTGATTTTGAGGAGGGCTGTTTCTGTGCTGTGAAGGGGGCGGAAGCCAGACTGGAACTGGATATACTGTATGAATATGCATTCAGGTTAATCAAAGACATCTACTACCAGAAAGCATATAGCCTACAGTCAAGAATCATCTGAATATTCTTTGAGGAATTCTCAACGGTTTTGCTATTAGTTTGTGTTGGGCTGTCTTAACTCATTTAGTTAACTTTCTAGAGTGTCGCTAGTGGTGAGTTTTCTGGAACTCTTTAGTAGTTAACAAAAGTGCTACCACTTCAGTCTCCTGTTCTTACTGTGTGCTGTGGTCGCTGAAGCTGCAGAAGACAGTCCTGTCTCTTTATTAACAACTTTCCTTCCATCTTTAGGCCACCGTTCCTCTCCTCAATCTTTTCTTTTTTCCCCTCTCATTTCTTTCTCTCCTTTCCTCCTTCTGTCTGTTCTGGTCATCCTTTCAAAGCTCAATACTTTGGTCACTATTGTGGCAATTGTTTCCAAAACATTCTCATCTATGTTTTTCCTCCTCTTTCTCTCCCTCCACCTTTCTCACTCTCTTCTCTTGGTTTCCTTCCATCTCTTTCATTATCTTCTCCTCCCATTTTGTCTTATTCTTCACCTGCATTGTGTCACCCTCCATCTTTCTCTTTCTTATTCTGTCATCCCTCTGTTGTCTCTCCTCCTCCAACTGGCCTACTTCCCCAATATTTAAGTGGTTATATTTCAAGAACCCAGAGTACTTACTCTTTACATTCCAACGACTGTTATCTCCTAAATGTCCCCAAAATTCAAACTGAATTCAGCAGCACTCCTTCATGTACTTTGCGCCCGCTGCCTGGAATTCATTACAGAGCACTCTGAACTTGAAAGAACTCATTTCTCTTGGAACATTTAAAAACCTTGTGAGTAATTGGAAACCTTGGAATCAGCCTCGCATCGTTCTTGCCCCTGTTTTGTATGAAAGTCCCGTTATTTTATTCTATTTTATTCTATTTAATCATATCGTTCTTGCTCCTGTTTTATATTTTATATGAAAGTCCCGTTGTTTTATCCTATTGCTCTGATCAAATTGTATTTAGTCTATTTGTTGTTGTTGATCTGGTGTTGTTTTATTGTGTAAGTGTGCTGTTGAAACTTGATGTTGAGCTGCTGTCTTGGGCCAGTCTTCCCTTGCCACGTTCATCTGTTCCAATCTCTCCATCGCATAATCTCTTATTTCTCTGCTTCTGGATCATCATCATCATCAGTTTCTCTATCCTCTGTCTCTCCTCTTCCAGCTCTCTCTCTCGATCACTCACCTCCTGCCTCATCTCTTCTCCTCTCTCTCTATCTCCCATCTCTTCTCACACTCCCTCCTCTCCTCCTCCTTCATTCTGTCTCTTCTCTTTCACTCCTCTAACGCTTTCTCTTCTCTCTCCCTTTTCGGGAGCTCCTCTTCCGTCCTCGTGTCTTTGTAACCTCCACCTTCATATTTTCTCCATCCATCTTTCTCTCCTCCTCTTCCTCCTCCTCTGATTGCAGTGCTCTTGTCTTTTTCAGATTCATCAATTTGCTTGACAACTGGAATGTTCAAATACTATTCAGATTCAATCTTGTCTTACTCCTCTGTACTTATACGTTTCTTTATGCATACAAACAAATAAACAATGCTCTTGGCATTGTAGGCACGTGTCAATTGCTTTTGTGTCAGACTACTGATTTGGGTACAGTTGATATGCACCTTAGACACACACACACACACACACACACACACACACACACACACACACACACTCTCTCTCTTCCTGGTTGTGGAGAAGTTGAGTGATGTTAGGATGATGGTAGAGAGTGTTAATGAAAAAGATATCTAGAAATAGTGTGTGTGTGTGTGTGTGTGTGTGTGTGTGTTTGTGTGTGTGTTTGTGTGTTCGCGTTTAACACACAACCACCCAGGGAATAGACAGGACACAAGAACTGTCTTTCAGTGTTTTACTGGAAGGTCACTTCAACACACTTTTTCTGTAACAGAAAGTTTCTCTCTCACAGTCTGGAACACAGTGACAAATTAGTCATTAGTACTGTTATAATAAAATAAAATAAAATATATAATAATAATACAATGTACAATACACTGCCTGTACATATAATGATGATCGTATAGTGGTAATGCTTTTCTAATAAGGATAATAGAACACCTTACAATATGCCATATTTGATATTTTTGGCATAAAACATTCAGCTATCAATTAGGCCTACCAAACCTGATTGGTCCACACATGTTTTTAAGGGCCTAAATTAAAAACTGAACTCGAAGGTCAACTCGCCTACAAGTCTACTACATGTTGATGCAGCTAGATGGAGGGTGTTGGACAGTGTAGGCATGATATGATGGCCATGATTAGCAACACTGGGTTCATATGTTGCGTGTGTCTATAGCGCCATCTACCGGTAGATATCTATGTCCTTTTTAGTTGGCGTACTGCAATAATCAGCACAATGATAACGAAAAAACACTAGCCTGCGCGCGGACTCTATGAAATAAAACAAGGCATTTTTTCAGTCATTATACTCGATCCCTGGGTGAATTTGCACATCTACCTATCCTGTCCTCTCTGATCCATGGCCACAAAGGAGAGAAGAGGCAATGAATCGAGTCATGCCATCGGTGCCAAGGCTGTGGGCATAGCCCTGGTTTGCTGGAAGCTGACTTTACTTTCCTTTGATATCACCAGAGAACCATCAGAGTTGGAGACCCTCAATAACTAATATTACTCCACCACAAAGCCCATTGTAAGCATAGCCCCCCCATGGCTCTACATTTGCATCTAGATGCCATATTATCTTGGACATTATAACATAGCGAGTCACACACGCACGCACGCACACACACGCCTCTCCTGGACCCTCTTGTGTTCTAGTAAACACTATGAGTGAATGAATGAATGAATGAATGAATGAATGAATAAATGAATGGTCTTTATTGTCATTGATATAGTACAGGTACCATACAACGACATTTGGGAGGGGGGGCTCCCCTGGTGCTAGGAAAAAAATACTAAAAACAAGAAGGGAAAAGAGCTGGTTTACATAAATAAAGGCTATGTACACTATCCACTATACTATACAAATAAAACACTGTGCTGTACTCTATGCTATGCTATAAATATCCTAACATTTCCTATCTCTGAACCTTATGTACACGAGGGTTGTCATATTGCACATAGTGTTATTGCACATTCATCTAAAGTGTCGCAGTTTGCAGGTTTGAAATGTTCACAGTTGTATTTCAGTATTGCACTTGATTACAATCTAGTAGCTGCCATCAAATTGTCTAGACATCCACTTGATCACTGCAATCCACTTTTACCAGGCTGCCCACATCTCCAATTAGTTCAAAATAATACGCAAGAATACACACTGGAACCACACTGTCCTGGTGTACATATGTGGGGTTTTCCTGCTGACCCCCCCCTCCCCCAATCTCAACTTCCCGTTGTTCCCGTCGGCCTCTTATCTTATTTCCTCACTCATAATAACCCCTCGACCTTCCCCTACTGTACGCTTCCTATTCTCTCGCCCATGTCTCTCAGGTTTGCTGACGTCTTGTTTAAATAAGTGTTTAGGACAGCAGGCTTCAGTGTGTTTACAGTCTGTTGTTCAAGGGCATGTCAGGAACGAGCTCCACGCTCTCCAGTCTCTCTCTCTCTGTGTGAAAAGTTAGATTGTGTGGACTGACTGGTTCACTGATTGTGTTTATAATGCCGTGGTTGAAGTGATTCATTTTCTAGTGTTGATATGATTCTTATGGGACATTGTAGGATTTGTATTGTGCATAACGGTATAGTGAGGAAAATTGACACTTGGTCACCAACTGGGTCGTCTGTGTTATGCTTACATTCTACTCTCAGAACACATATATATATACACACACACACACACACACACACACACACACACACACACACAGCTGGGTGTCAAGCCAAGAAAATTATGTCTGTTGTTTCTTTCTCATTCCAGAACCCATTTCATTAACAGGGGCAGATCCCTAGGCCTTATTAAAAGCCTTTTCCCCACACAACATAATTGCCTTTAAATGACTTTCAACCACTTCACCAGTTCAGTGTTGACTAATAAAAGTCAAACCACTGACCTCTGAGTCTGTGTCTTTACACTTGAGGAAATGATTCTAAATGTGTACAAAGAACTAACATCAATTCAGGTCCACTACCTATGTGTTTGCCCATCAGTCAAAATGATAGTTTTAACCATGTCTTGAAGTATGTTACGGCTGTGTTGGTTTTGTTTGGATATACAGCTGTAGATTCTAGTTTTGTAGGTTGCGTTTGTTAATCTTATGTTTGGTGTGCTCAATCACTCCCTTGAGGGTGGAGGGAGGATAAAAGCCTGGGAGAGACATTCCAAGTTGGTTTTGTGTTGGTTTTGTTTGGATACAGCAGCTGTAGTTTTGGAGATTCTAGTTTTGTAGGTTGTGTTTGCTAATCTTATGTTTGTAGCCATTTAGTCTTATTTGTATTTGATCGGTTAGTTAGGGTTAGAGTTAGGGTTACCACTTGGTCAGTTAAGTAATTTACTTTATATACCTTTATTATTATACGTATAATGATTTCAGTTCATGTGGTTCTCACGTGGAAACCTGTTTGTGTTACCATTTTACAATAAATCTTGTTTATTTTATATTCTCCCATCTCCTCTAGTTCTTGTCCCCCCGGTTTGATCTAATTGTTACACCAAACATCCCTAGACCTTATATGGGGTCGTAACAAAGTACAACAGCGTTTGTTTACAATTACATTGTTTACCATTGTAAAAACAAAACACGGTGCAGCAGCTTTCAGTCACGCTGCTGCATGCTCCTGGAACAAACTCCCTGAAGAAATCAAACAGGCCCAAACCCTTAAAATATTTAAATCTAAGCTAAAAACCTTCATGTTTTGCACCAGTTAAACACAAACACTTCTATCAATGTATTTTTTCCATTAACTATTGTCTTTTTAAATGTTTTATCTATTTACTTCTTATATTTGCTTTTATTCATTGTAATTTTTATTTTCTCATGCTCCTCTTGCTGTATTTTTAAAGAATGCATGTAAAGCACTTTGAATTGCCCCTGTTGTATGAAATGTGAATGTGCTATACAAATAAACTTGCCAAGACAATTTCCCCGCAAATCAATGGCTATATAATGAACTTAAAAGTAAAACAAATGATTTACCAAAATCCAGGTTACCCCTTTAAGACCGGAGAAGGGATTGAGGGGCCTGACAATCTGGAGCGGGGAGGGTTTCATTTATAGTACATGGGTTTACTCACGGTTCTCTCTGTGTGGGAGCGGCGATGAGCTCACTGCGCCACCTCCAGATCACTTCCAGGACAGCAGCATGGGATAAGAAAACAACCTGTCAAATGCATGAATACACGCCGGGGGAGCATCTCCGGCTCGGAGTCACTGGTCCTACGATGGTATAAACGAGTGGAGCTGGAGGGGAAAGAGCCTGCAATGAGAGTCTGCAATGGCTGAGTGAGTGAGGATGCGCCTCCCGAGCTCCATATTTGTGTCGGTGTCTCTGTTCACGGCCGAGACCACGGCAGCGCTGTACCTCAGCTCCACGTACCTGTCCGCCGGGGACGGGGTCTGGCAGGGGCTCACCCTGCTCTTCACCCTGGTGCCCTCGGTGCTCGTGCAGCTGACGCTCACCTTCATCCACCGGGACCTCAGCCGGGACCGGCCGCTCGTGCTGCTGCTGCACATCCTGCAACTCGGACCCATTGTGAGGTTAGTGCTGGGCTGGGCTGGGCTGGGCTGGGGTGGGGTGGGGTGGTCCTGGCTGGGCTGGGCTGGGCTGGGCTGGGCTGGGCTGTGTTGTGTCCCTGGGCTGGGCTGGGCTGTGTTGTGTCCCTGGGCTGGGCTGGGCTGGATCCTACTGAGTGTCCGTGTGTCTGTGTATCCGTGTGTCTGTGTATCTCTCTGTGCATTCCTGCATCTGATCACCTAACGAAACCCCAGCAATCTAATCCTTTATCCTTTAGAATCTAATCCTCCCTGAAAGGAGGGTGCTCTTTATTAGAACCTTAATCAAAACGAGGTTTAAATGTGAGATTCAGCGGTGTACCATTTAAGTGAATGTGGGGTGAATGCTTTAGTGTTAGGCATAAACAGCTTTGCAGAATGTCGCTCTCAACAGCGTGGAGTTGCAGATATAGCCCAGCTGATATTAGAGTCATTCGAGGATTGATCGTTATGTTATCCCGCCCTGGAAGGAGGGTGCTCTTTATTAGAACCTGAATCAAAACGAGGTTTAATAATGTGAGATTCGGCGGTGTACCATTAAGTGAATGTGGGGTGAATGCTTTAGTGTTGAGGCATAAACAGCTTGCAGAATGTTTGTTGGTCAGCGTGTGGCGCGCATCAGTGATGCCCCCTTTGTTGTTGGTGTTTTGTTTTTGCAATAGGCCACATATGTTGAGCGCTGTCTGTCTGTCTGTCTGTCTGTCTGTCTGTCAATGGAGGGTGGAAATAAACGCAGAGCTTTGTCAATACTCGCATCGATGTGTTTGATGTAATACGCCACCACACTGCGGCAGCCCGTGTCGGGGAGAGGAGCCTTGATTTAAAATCCGGCTCAGCGAGTCGTCATCTTCACTGTAATTAAATACCAACACACAATAAACAACACACTTCAATCAACACGTATTCTAACAGAAAAAATAATTCAATATCCTTTACTTGTGTTATGAGAACATTAACCGACATAGAAGCATTATTGTTTGTTTTGTTTACATTTGTAAATTGACCCATGTTGATGCAGTTCAGCAGTCCCAACAATACTATTTTGTATTGGTAGTAAACCTATAATACCCATAGCCATTAATTTAAAGGCACAGCGTGACGTTAGAATTATAAGGTTCTATCTCAATTTTTGTCAAAATTTAGTTTTTTTTTTACATAATCTGATCCATTAGGTGTTTATTAATGCCTGTGTGGTGTTATTTTTTAAAAATGTTGACATTTTTGAGTTAGTAATTCATAAAATACAAAGGTTCCATCTCACAAAACATAATGGAATGTAAAAACTTTGACGCTCAATATCTCTGACCTGCCCTAGACGGAGATAGAACCTTATCATTCTAAACGGAGATAGAACCTTATCATTCTAAACGGAGATAGAACCTTATCATTCTAAACGGAGATAGAACCTTATCATTCTAAACAGAGATAGAACCTTATCATTCTAAACGGAGATAGAACCTTATCATTCTAAACGGAGATAGAACCTTATCATTCTAAACGGAGATAGAACCTTATCATTCTAAACGGAGATAGAACCTTATCATTCTAAGCTCACGGACATTCTGACAGTAACCTTCTTTAGCCCAGCTGTTTATGATGGTGATCCCCATAGCATAGGCCTATATGTTATACTGGGTGTATGTGGTCTGGTACTGATTGATGTGCCGCATAGCCTGGTGTAAACCCAGTACAAACCATTGAAGGCCTGTTGCTGCCCTGAGTAAACCCAGTACTGGCCAGGCCATCTGCTGGAATCCGAGCCTAATCCCATCCAGAGCCCCACAAACCATCGCCTGTTCTACTGACTACACACGCATATCATGGAATGGACAGCTACGCAATTATAGGCAAACCAAAGCACCCTTGGCCACAGATACACACACACATTTTAGTATCTTTATACAGTCTGAGTCAGTCTGAGTCTAAGGGTACAGGTACAACACCTTCTCCTCCACATGTGCCCGGCTGCCAATTATTGCAGATATTCGTAATAGGACTTCACGAGTGTGCCGTCACTGGGACAGGGGGGAGGCTCACACACACACACACACACACACACACACACACACACACACACACACACACACAACGGAACGTTGTAGCCCACAGCTATGGAATATGCAAATCTGAGAATCCTCCCGAAAGCAAGCCAGAACTGGCAGATGAGACCCCTTGACCCCCCCTGTTGAGTTGTTTAGTTTCAAAGTATGCAAAGCTTGAGGCTAACAGTACAAACTATCGGTGGCTTTGTTAAACAGAAGACAACACTCTCTCTCTTACACTCTTACTGTCGTTGTGTTGTGTTGTGTTTTGTGCACCAGTCCAACAGATGGATACGATGATGATATGATGTCACATCACTTGAAGCAGGAGGAGTGTTGATGCCCCAGTAATGACCTCTGGATACGGGCCTGCCCCAGTCTCAAATTGAATGATTGGTAAAAGCACGTCTGCCAACAGCTCCACTGCACAACCCCGGCTCTAAGAATAGCACGTGTTGCTGCTACTGCTGCTGCAAGGCTCTTATCTGAGACAACACAACTAGAGGGGTTGTGTCTGTCATTACTGAAGCAGAGAGGCACACTTCCTCCTGGAAATACACACTAGCACATATAGGCTGCAGCTCTCTTGTCAAGACATGTTATTATGCCCCGCAACGAAAGTCTATAAACAACCATGTAAGGTTCTTGCTGCCTAGAGCTCATTTGGAAAAAGTTGAATTCCAGAAATAAGCTATATCCTCTATTGGAGATTGTTCGGTGTTCGGTGTGTATCTCCTTTCTGGCATAATCACCAGCAGTGGTTCAGCTTGGTTTATTTATTAATTTAACCATTATGCACTCTAAACGTATCTGCTCCAGATCTTCTCTGTTGCATGCAGGCAGGCCTATGTGATCATTCCTCTGTTACACTTAATTATGTTCCAGTGTCAATCCCCTGCAGTCTTTAGTTACCACACACGCGCACACACACACACACACACACACACACACACACACACACACACACACACACACACACACACACACACACACACTCATTTACTCAATGGACTTGGCTGACCGGAAATGTGGGACTAATCCCTGAGGTAGTTAGGTCTGCTTGGTATGTGGAGGATATACTGTATTTTCAATGGCGTGTGAACCCTGTATTGTGTCGTAGATTATATCTAAATATAGAATTTTTAAAAAAGGCAGCCTGCTTCGTTTCAAATTGCATAGGAAAAGGTATTTAATTTACTTTTGCAAAAGGAGGAAAGTTTACAGCATATCATGCGAGCCTGACAGTCAAAGGTTCCTCCAGAAAGTCTAGATACAGCGGATTTTATGTGTTAATGTCTTAGTAGGCATATTTCCCCCCACAATTGAGCAGGTGTGTACAGTAACAGTTAGTAGGATTAGTATGCAGGGTTCCCGCGCTGGTTCTTAAAAAGCCTTAAAGTCTAAAATCCGGCAATCAGATTCATAAGGCCTAAAAAGGTCTTAAGTTTCAGCTATTAGGTCTAAAGAATGAGGTGCTAGGTCTAAGAAATTAGATTAGCTTGTCCTGCAAGGAAATCAGTCCGACCACATCTATTTACGTGGAAATGAATCAAGCTGGAACCCAAAAAATGCCAATTCGCTGCCCCCGGGAGAAATTATTGGCAAACGAAGCTACGACAGGATGACAAAAAGCTATGATATGGTGTCGCGAATAGGTCAACTTTTCTATTCAAAGAGGTCTAAAAAAAGGTCTAAAAAGGTCTTAAATTTGACTTGTTGAAACTTCCTGAGTAGGAACCCTGAGTATAGCACTAACACTCAGCTGATTCATCTCTACAGCCACTGTGCATGTCACCGGGATGTGGCTTAGCCTGATAATCAGCCTGTCTGTTGCTGCTCTGCTGACTCCCTGCTCCCTGCCTGGCCTGTATTGGAGCTGTGGAGCAGAGCGGTGAACCGTCCCAACAGAGTGAGTTATACAGCCTGGCCGTGGGCCCGGACCCAGACCCAGACCCAGGCCTTTAGCCACTTTAGTGCTCCGCTGGCAGATGACTGTAGGCCTTCAGTGTGTCATTAACTGAGCTCTAATCACATTGAAGTGTGGATGGGATAGGTACTTGTAGATGGTCTTGCTGCTGCTGTTGTTGTGTGTGGTAGGTGTTAGGTTAACCAGAGGCATTGGTTATAGTCAGGTGGTGTGTGGTGTGTCTGTGTCTGTGTCTCTGTGTCTCTGTGTCTCTGTGTCTCTGTGTGTCTGTGTCTGTGTCTGTCTCTGTCTCTGTCTCTGTCTCTGTGTCTGTGTCTGTCTCTGTCTCTGTGTGTTGCAACCAGCAGATGCAGAGTATGTAAGGTATCGTGTGACTGGGGCGCTTAGGTGGCTTGGCGGGTTAAGCGCTGACCATGTAACTGCAGGGTTCCCGGTTCGATTCCGGCCGGGGACATATCCTGCATGTCATCCCTCCTCTATCTCACCCATCCTCCTGTCAAAATCTTCACTGTAACTGTCAATAAAAATGGAAAATATTAGACATCATCTTTAAGAAAAAAAAGATATGGTGTTAGGAGAAAGCAGAGTGATGGCTGTTCTGTCTCTCTGTCCTGTCTGGTCTGTCTCCAGGTGTCTGGAGGCGTTCTGTATCTACGGCAGCGTGGGCGGCGTGGAGGAGCCCTATGTCAGCATCACCAGGAAGCGCAAGATGCCCCGGGCGGGTCAGTCTGAGGAGGTGGAGCGGCAGGTGGGGCAGGCGGAGGGGAAGCTGTTCACACACCGGGCCGCCTTCGCCCGCACCTCCGTCATCCAGGCCTTCCTGGGCTCCGCCCCTCAGCTCACCCTGCAGGCTTACATCTGTGTCCTGCAACAGGGCGTGTCCGTCGGGAGAGGTGAGTGGGAGTGTGTGTGTGTGTGTGGGTGCGTGTGTGTGTGTGTGTGTGTGTGTGTGCGTGCGTGTGCGTGTCGCTCGAGTGTGTGGGTGTGCACACTAGTGTACTCGCTAGTGTACTCGCTAGTGTGTTTGTGTGTCGCATGTGTGTGGATAGTGTGTGTGTGTGTGTGTGTGTGTGTCGCTCGAGTGTGTTTGTGTGTCGCATGTGTGTGGATAGTGTGTGTGTGTGTGTGGGTGTGTGTCGCTCGAGTGTGTGGGTGTGCACGCTAGTGTACTCGCTAGTGTGTTTGTGTGTCGCATGCGTGTGGATAGTGTGTGTCTGACTGTACATGCGTGTATACGTACGTACACTCAAGCATGCAGCTCTTGTATGGTTGTGTCTTACTAGCTAGATGAATGCTTGTCCCTCTGACTCCACCTGAAGAGAAGAGGCCCCAGCCAGTCTGGCTATATTATAAGGAGTCCTGTTCAGCCCTGTTCAGCTGCATTAACATAGCTGAGTTATCTCTGCTGGCTGCCTCCCACAGGGCCTCTGTACTGAGACACAGTTTCTTCCATGTCTCTCCCCCCTGAGAGCCAGCAGCTATCTCCCACAGCCACACACACACACACACACACACACACACACACACACACACACACACACACACACACACACACACAGTCACTAGAGCCCAGCGTCAGTGTGGTGTGGGCTGATTAGCTAACGGCCATGTGGAAAATAAGTGGATGGTGTTTTCATGACTCAAAGTGGTGTTATGTAATGCCATTCTCTCTCTCTCTCTCTCTCTGATATTGAGTATGATAAAGGGTAGTATCTGGTAATTGGTGTGGTGCTGTCTAACACATTTTCTGAGCTGTGTGTGTGTGAGAGAGAGAGAGAGAGAGAGAGAGAGAGAGAGAGAGAGAGAGAGAGAGAGAGAGAGAGAGAGAGAGAGAGAGAGAGAGAGAGAGAGAGAGAGAGAGAGAGAGAGAGAGAGAGAGAGAGAGAGAGAGAGAGAGAGAGAGAGAGAGAGAGAGAGAGAGAGAGCTCAAAGCTGATTAGATTAGATTCAACTTTGTTCAACAACTTGTCATTGCAGAAGTACTAGACAATGAAATGCAGTTTAGCATCTAACCAGAAGTGATAATATAGTGATATATAAGAACATGATATATATAAAAACATGATATAAAAACATGACAATGATAGTGATATGTACGGTAGTTTAGAGTATACAGTTATGAGCTATGTACAGTTAAGGTAGCTTATGTACAGTATGTAATGTACAGGATGTTTTCAAGCTGGATCAGTTTAATTTCAAGAGCAGCCAGACCTGCTGACAGTATCTCATTAATAATAATCATAATAATAATAATAACTTTTTATTTGTATAGCGCTTTTCTTGCAAACGTTGAAGCTCAAAGTGCTCCAATCATATTTTTTAGAAAATAGATTTTAAAGAGTTTTTAGTCTTGACTTGAACATATTTGTTGAGGTTGCATCCCTAATGTAAACTGGCAGTGCATTTCACAATCTGGGTGCATAAAATGAGAATGCAGCCTCACCAAATCTCCTCTTTTGTACATGTGGTACACAGAGAAAAACAGCGTCAGAAGACCCGAGAGCTCTGTTGGGCTGATATGCTAGCAAAAGGTCTCTCAGATATTCTGATGCTGTGCCAGTGAGAGCTTTATAAACAAGCAGAAGGATCTTGAAATCTATTCTGAACTTAACAGGAAGCCAGTGTAGAGTCTAATAATAATAATAATAATAATAATAATAATAATAATAGGAGTTATATGAGCTCTTCTGCTTGTTTTGGTTAAAACTCTCGCTGCTGCATTTTGGACTAATTGCAGCTGGCCAATAGCTTTCTTTGGAAAACCAGAAAGGAGACTGTTACAATAGTCCAAACGGGTAATAACAAAAGCAACACTTCTGCATCAGCTTGCCAGAGAAAATGTCTAACTTTTGCAATAAGCATGAGTATATATGTTAAGCCACATTTGAATCACGTTGTTTACAAACACTTCCTGTTTTATTTCCGTTGTTGAGACGTACACGTTGTGGCAATCACTTGTACTGGCCGGGAGGGGAAAGCACACACTCAGACTGGAGAACGACACAGAGACCGGGGGATATCTTTAGCCACTCTGGGCGTATTCAATAAAACAAAGAGAAAATCGGTATTGAATAATAATAATAATCATCCAACTAAGGTTCTTCCTCGTCTCGTGGGTAAAGGGGAGAGATTGACCCAGGTATGGGTCAGATTGACCCAGGTATGGCTCGTCTGAGCCTGGAGCAGCTGCCTCTCGTTCGGGGGTGTCTCCCGCCACGGCCACTCGGTTGGCCACACTCGGCCGTTCCTGGGGAGGCAAGAATGGAACACGTTACAGGATAGAACACGTTACAGAATAGAACACGTTACAGGATAGAACACGTTACACAATAGAACACGTTACAGAATAGAACACGTTACACAATAGAACACGTTACAGAATAGAACACGTTACAGAATAGAACACGTTACACAATAGAACACGTTACACAATAGAACACGTTACAGAATAGAACACGTTACACAATAGAACACGTTACACAATAGAACACGTTACACAATAGAACACGTTACAGAATAGAACACGTTACAGAGTAGAACACGTTACAGGATAGAACACGTTACAGAATAGAACACGTTACACAATAGAACACGTTACACAATAGAACAAAGTTGATTTTGGAATAAAAAGAGGAGATGTCTGAATGTTTCTCTGTCATGTGTAGAGGAGGACACACACCTAACCTCTCTCTCCTTTGCACTCTCTCACACTCTCTCTATCTCCTTTGCACTCTCTCACACACACTCTCTCTCTCTCCTTTGCACTCTCTCACACACTCTCTCTCTCTCTCTCCTTTGCACTCTCTCACACACACTCTCTCTCTCTCTCTCCTTTGCACTCTCTCACACTTGCCACCTGGTGGCATACCCGCCAGTGTGAGACGGGGTTGAGGTCAACACTGTCCCACAGCAATTCTAACCACTACAAGTTATGATAAAACAAAAACACATATTTGACAGCCCTAATATTTTCATATTTGTGATTCTACCATAAGACTCACGTTCTGACTGCTTGTCGGGCGGCCCCCTCTCAGCCCCTTCTGGCTGTCTCCCGGCTCCTTCTCTGTGCCGCCTCTGGGAGACACAGGTGCACCGGGATGGGCTGATTGGCCCCGAGGTCGAGGTGCGCTTCCTGCGGCCATCCGCCTGATTGCCTAACGCGGGGCAGCTGAGCGAAGGGACGGTACCTTCCGGCTATGACGGAGGGCGTGGTGGTCGCTGTCTGAGGTGCTGAAGGCCTTTACCTCTCCGCTGGGATGAGGAGGGGTTGCCACAAAGTCTTATAGGACAGAGGAAAAGAGTTTGTGTCTATTTTGTCCTTGATAACTTGAATAAATTGCCCGTTCTATATGTAGGAGAGATATCCCTTTCTCAGGTGATACGGTTGTCCTTTATCGATTCAATATCCTCTAGCCTTTCTCTCCTTCTCTCCCTCCGCCCCTTCTCTCTCCCCCTCAGTCTCTCTCTCGCTCTCTCTCTCTCTCACACGCAAATGATAACCTTGGTAGCTACATTAGTGAGCATCTGGGGCCTGAAAACGTTTTGTGTACTGTCAATGATGCTGGCGGTCTGATGCTGAATTTGTAACCTTGTCCTGAATTTGTAACCTTGTCCTTTATAGTCTTTGTCCTGAGTGGTTAGGTGTCTGTGGAACAGGGAGGAGGAGGAGGAGGAGGATGATGATGATGATGATGTCGATGTCTTCCATGTCCTAAGTGTCTGTGGAATTGCCGTATGCCGTATGATAAAGAGGATTTAAAAATGATAATCCTCTCTCTCTCTTTCTGTCTCAGGCACCCTGATGGTGATCTCTCTCCTGTCCATCGTGTACGGCGCCCTGCGCTGCAACATCCTGGCCATCAAGATCAAATACGACGACTACGAGGTGGACGTGAGCCCCGGCGCCTACCTCTGCGTCTTCCTGTGGCGGAGCTTCGAGATCGCCACCCGGGTGGTGGTCCTGGTCCTCTTCAGCTCGGTCCTGCAGATCTGGATCCTCCCCGTGGTGCTGGTCAACTTCTTCCTCTTCTTCTTCTACCCCTGGGTCCTGTTCTGGCACAGCCACTCCCCGTTCCCGGAGAACATCGAGAAGACCCTGACGCGGGTCGGGACCACCATCGTCCTCTGCCTGCTCACCTTTCTCTACGCCGGGATCAACATGTTCTGCTGGTCGGCCGTGCAGCTCCAGCTCAGCGACCCGGACCTGATCAACAAGTCCCAGAACTGGTACTGCATGACGGTGTACTACATGCTGCGCTTCGTGGAGAACGCCTCGCTGCTGCTGCTGTGGTACGTCCACAAGACCGACTTCTACCGGTTCATCTGCGCCCCGCTGCTGGTGCTGCAGCTGTTGGTGGCCTACGCTCTGGGCATCTTCTTCATGCTGGTGTTCTATCAGTTCTGTCACCCCTGCCGGAAGCTCTTCTCCTCCAGTATGACCCAGGGGCTCTGGGACTGCCCCGGCCTGCTCTGCCTGCTGTGCGACGCTCGCCCCTCGGGGGGGGACGCCGGAGGCGGAAAAACTGAGAAAGCCGCTCTGAACCCACCGTCCGAACCCACCGCCACCGCCACCACCGCTCATAAAGAACCGGTCCCCCCAGACACGGCCCACGACGTGTCCGACGACACGGTGTACGAAATGCCCAATGACACGTTGACCTACGACTTTGCCGGTGACTCGGTGACGCAGGGCGTGCCCAACGTCCCAGGTCAGGGGAGTACAGGCGAGAGGAACGGTGACTTCAGCCACAGCCAGACCAGCAACGCTTAAGGAGAGCCATGATTGGTTAAACGTGCCGTTCAGAGGAGGCCCCGGAAGCACAAGGCAACATCTGCGGTGCTGTTGTCTCCCTCTGTGACCCTTTAAGTGCCATACGAACCCCTCTGCTTTGTCAGTTAAGTTTACACACCAAGCCCTCTGGTCTCAACCTCCTAACCACCATGACCCATAGCTACGGCCCTAACTCACTAACTCACCCGATGGTCTAGCATCTTGTTTAACCCTTAAACCCCCACTATGACCTATGACACCATACTCCTTAATTGTAACCGCCCAACCCCCTAGTAAAAGACATTGTTAGGTTGCCATGGAGAGGGACTTACAATTCTTTCAGCGGTCGACGTGACACACGCCAGCAGCTCCGTACAAATCCGTGGAGTTATAGGGAATTGTCCATTTGCGGACTACAGAAACTACAGAATGGAAATGTTCCAGGATTATTAAACTAGGCCTTTAGGTGCAGAGAGACTCTTTCAACCAAAATGGTGACTGCAGCCTTTAACACAGTGATGTCCCTCAGCTGCATGACTGGGTTGATTGAAGTCAGACTGCCATCACAGCCTTTCTAATGAGGATCGACATGTTTCCACGAGGCTAGAGGAAGTAGAAAAGGGAGGACGGGGTGTATCATGTGTTTGATACCGTCCTTCATTCTGTTCCAGGCATTACATTGAGCACCATCCTCTGGTTTGTATCTCCACCAGCCTCCCTCCAGTGCATTACTGCTTTGATGAGCCATGTTCTTTGGTATTGTTGTATTTACATAGTTTCACATGTGGGGGGGCAGGGGGGGGGGTGTGCATGTACTGATCCTCCCACTACCTGAGAGTTCTTCTGTTTTCACGTAAATATCAGTTGGGTTGGGGGGGGGAAACGGTAGGGTTTTTGTACAGGGTTGGATTTCTTTTTTTAATCCTCTAGTCTTACAGCTGTGACCAGCCTCTGCTTTTTTTACTACTTCCTTAAAAAGAGCTTTATCATCATGCGCACTGCTTCTGTGAGGTGTTGGCGCTTATGACACGTGGCGACAGTTGATCTCTTAGCACTAATGTATGACTGATGATGATGACTGAGAGAACAATCTTCTCATCCAACATATTACTGTATGTAAATGCATGATAACTGCCTCTGATAAACTCTCTCTCTCTCTCTCTGTGTATCACGTCTCTTGCATGTCTTCCGCATGCTGACCAAGGACTTCTCTAGCCACAGCTTGTGAGAGCAGCAGCAGCTGTTGTTGTTTTGTCTGTGGCTTTTACTAATTCATGCTGTGCTATTGTATGTCCCTGAGTCTGAGTCTGTTTCCGCCAATGCTGGTGTGATTTATTATTGAGGATATTTATATTACACACAGAATTGCACAATATCTATTTGAAAAGAAAGTGGTTGATATTTGGAATGGTGAAAAATGCATTTTCATGCATCTTAGCTCAAAGCTTGTATGTGTGTATAGCGTGTATGTATGTATGTATTTGTTTTGTGTCATTTATTTTCACTTGCTCATCTTTTGTTATGCAGTTGCACAGGGGTTAGCGACCTTTAGTATCATATGAATGATCCATCTAGTTTGTATTGAAAAGACTTTAAAGCCAAACCCGAATTTTGAAAAACCTTGAGAAATCTAAATGTATATAACGCACAGTGTTGTGAATCAAGCTAACAAAGACTAAGATGAATAAAAGTGATATTTTAATTACAGTGTCCTACAGAAAATGTACATGTGATCTAATGTGTGACTACTGTAGTTTTGTTTTGACCACGGTATCAGACCACATAGCCGAGTCCATACTGCCCTCTAGTGGTACATTTAGTAAACACGCCTGATTACTTGGATCTCTAGCCTTGAATCAAACACAATTACTCCATTTGTTTCCCAGGCTCATAAATCTAGTCTTGAGGGTCAGTGGCCCAAACTGATGGGGAGAGGATTTACAGAGGTTTATTGCACAAGTTGTACTAGAACGTACACTCACCGACCACTTTATTAGGAACACTTGTTGTACACATTCTCATTCATGGAGGTGGTGTAATGGTGTGGGGAATGTTTTCTTGGCATGCTTTCTGGGCCTGTTAATACCAATCGCATGAATGCCACAGACCATTATAGTATTGTTGCTGACCATGTGCATCCCCTCATGGCCACAATTTATTTAGGTTATTTTCGAATGGCTACTTCCAACATGATAATGCACCATGTCACAAAGCCAAAGTTGTCTCAAATTGGTTTCATGAACATGACGTTGAGTTCAGTGTTCTTCTGTGGCCTTCACAGTCACTGGATCTGAATCCAATAGAACACCTTTGGGATGTGGTAGAACAGGAGATTCACAGCTTGAAAGTTCACCTGAAAAATTGACCTGCAGGAATTGCGTGATGCAATCATGTCATCATGGACCAGAATCTCAAAGGAATGTTTCCAACATCTTGTGGAATCAATGCCACAAATAATTTAGGCTGTTTTGAGAGCAAAGGGAGGCCCTACTACCCAGTATTAGTATAGAGTTCCTAATAAAGCGTTTGGTGAGTGTATAAATCCATAACCTGTCTCAGGCATGAAATAGCCTTGTTCCATCTCACCTATATGATCAATTTCTCATGTGACGGCCTCTTTTCATGCTCAACATTCGCCTTAATTTAAAATGAATAAACACTTCGAGACAAACATCTGTTTTGTCATGTTTGTGTACAAGCCAGGGTATAGTTAAATACTGCATTATTTATAGAATTAACGAAGGGTTTCACTTATCGTTTTGGACATGTGATTATTCACATGGGCCTTAGCTTGATTTCCTTCCTGTAATAAAAACTAGTGGAGAGAATGACTCTATTGCACCCAAATTGTGGAACGCACTGCCAGTTTACATTAGGGATGCAACCTCAGCAAATATGTTCAAGTCAAGACTAAAAACCCATCTTTTTAATATTGCCTTTAAATGACTAAATAATTCAATTAAGATTATATAATGATTAAAGCACTGAGCTGCAACGTTTGCAGGAAAAGCGCAATACAAATAGTTATTATTATTATTATTATAACCCAAAGATGACCGAACTGCAATAAGGAATCTTGCTCCCAAACCGCTATGTGAAGGTAACTGACCTCTGACTGACCTATAGCTACTGTCAGGGGTTTTCCTGGCTCAAAATGAGGCGGCGGAGGTACCAGAGGCGTTTGCCATCGGGGGGACCCATGAAGCCAGGCTGTCTGGGGGTCCTTAAACGAGCATCAAACACTTCATTTCTTGCATTCTGGTGAATTTAGATGCACCAATTTGTGCCTTTTCTGCATCAATTTATGGTGGAAATGTCATTATTTATGTAAAGGAGAACACAATATTCAGGCACCAGATGACCATTAAAAATAGAATGTAATATAATGCAATATAAGGCTCTCAAGCATTCTGTACTTTAACATATGTATTCTCCTTGAGCAGTCAACATCAACTAACAGCTATTTCGCTAGCAAACACGAAAGCTAACTTATTTGCAAATGCAGTTCGAAATGACAGAAATCCACCGAGTGCAACGCTTGTAGAAAATACGACCGTCGAGAGCTGGAGGCGGCTAGAAATATGACGGAGGCGGCCGCCTCGTAATTCTCTATGCAGGAAAAACCCTGCCTACTGTATGCTTGCTGCTGCACCTCATATCTACCTGCTGCTTCACAGATTCAACAACTCAGAAAGAGACACAGGACATCGGTGTCATGTTAAATATGTTAAATAAAACATTTAATGAACTGAAATATACATGAACAAGCAGGTTAGTACAGCGGACGCAGCATGGCTGGATTAATAGTGTTTGTTCCCTGCTGGGCTCCAGGTGTTCCACACATCACGGGTAGGACCGGAGGGTGGAGAGGCCACGGCAGAGAGCACTGTTCTGGACCATCAGTTAACTGTAACACTGTCCTCAAGGGGGGGACCAACGCCTGGAGCATCAGACCAACACCGGTTATTTGACAAATACAGTTACAATCCATTACAACATATTATTGAGTCATCGCAGTCATCATATCATATGAGACGTTGAAAGAAATGGGGCAAGGTAAAGATGATACATGAAGCCTGCTACAAAGGAAGGGGTTTAACTTGAAATAAATACATTGTGGTATGTTTAATGAATAAGTCTTGAACATGTTCTTAAATTAAAAAGCGCTCCTTCAGGCTGGCAAAAAGACGGAACCCCCGCAGCGGTCTCTCCTCTCTTGGGAATGTACTCAAACTGATCACTGAGCTTCAAAGACTCCACTCTGGTGTGGAAATCTTAAAATAAATACGTTAGCTAGATAGTATTACAACTCACGCAAACTGTGCATGAGCCACGGGAATTATCGTCATCTTAAAAAGTAGTTTATTGATCTAGTTAATACTATCTTTCCACACACATCTTTGAAGTAGAAGTTTGTCGTTACTCAACTCAAAGGATCTCGACTGGTTTCAGTAGTGCTTTGTTTCCCTGGTCCCCACAGAGCACCACGTTAACACAACGTCTCCACACGCAACGATAACGAATTGGATTTATCTAGCTAGTGCTTCCCCACCAGGTGCCCTTTCCAAAGCGCTTTATAAACATCACTGAGTTCCCATCCTAAGGTTACCGTATTCGTAACAGGGGATGGAGAGGTATTTTTATACGGTAGACATTTCCTGTCACAGGTACTCATCGAAGGATCTTGAAGGCTGGAGGTGGTCGTCGTGCGTGCCAGTTTGTGTGCGCGGCTCTCTGTGAGAGGGGGGGGGGGGGGGGGGGGCGGTCCGGAGAGTAAACACAGGGTCCTGTGTTACAAGGTCACTGCCACGGCGAACACGCTCACCACACAGTACATGGTGCGGTTCTCCCATCTGACCGTGCAGCTTCCTACAGAAAAAGACCCACAAAAAGACCAATCAGAGAAGTCCAGATGACAGTCGATCAGAGATCATCAAATCAGTTACAATCAGAAAGAACACAGCGACAGAATAATGAATTCAAACACACACAGTCACATCAGGATTCGAAAGTGACATCCAGTGCGAGCTCACTGTGATGCATGGAATGGTATGAGGTCATAAAACATGTATGTCTTTGTTGTTACATCATAGTAGTGATAACACTGTGTACTTCAAACACATCAAATAGCGTTTTAATCAAAAAAGTGTTTCAGGGTAGGTAAATGGTAAATGGTAAATGGACTGCACTTATATAGCGCCTTTTTTGCTGCTCCAAAGCGCTTTACAATGGCCTCTCATTCACCCATTCACACACCAATGGCGGCAATGGTAGTTGTGTGTGGTGGTCCCTGGGTAATGTAGTTGTGTGTGGTGGTCCCTGGGTAATGTAGTTGTGTGTGGTCCCTGGGTAATGTAGTTGTGTGTGGTCCCTGGTTAATGTAGTTGTGTGTGGTGGTCCCTGGTTAATGTAGTTGTGTGGTCCCTGGTTAATGTAGTTGTGTGTGGTCCCTGGGTAATGTAGTTGTGTGTGGTCCCTGGTTAATGTAGTTGTGTGTGGTCCCTGGTTAATGTAGTTGTGTGGTCCCTGGTTAATGTAGTTGTGTGGTCCCTGGTTAATGTAGTTGTGTGTGGTGGTCCCTGGTTAATGTAGTTGTGTGTGGTGGTCCCTGGTTAATGTAGTTGTGTGTGGTGGTCCCTGGGTAATGTAGTTGTGGTGGTCCCTGGTTAATGTAGTTGTGTGTGGTCCCTGGTTAATGTAGTTGTGTGGTCCCTGGTTAATGTAGTTGTGTGGTCCCTGGTTAATGTAGTTGTGTGTGGTGGTCCCTGGGTAATGTAGTTGTGTGTGGTGGTCCCTGGGTAATGTAGTTGTGGTGGTCCCTGCCCTGGTTAATGTAGTTGTGGGTGGTCCCTGGTTAATGTAGTTGTGTGTGGTGGTCCCTGGGTAATGTAGTTGTGTGGTCCCTGGTTAATGTAGTTGTGTGTGGTGGTCCCTGGGTAATGTAGTTGTGGTGGTCCCTGCCCTGGGTAATGTAGTTGTGTGGTCCCTGGTTCTCACCGTCAGTAGCAGTGTCCCAGTAACAGGAGTTGGCTGTGTGAAGACCAGCGCCACTCTTTTGCATGACGGCACAGTTCACTGAAAGACAAGAGACCAGGAAACACTGTTGCTGCTGCTTACACTTCAACTCTCAACATTCTGTTTACACTTCAACTCTCAACATTCTGTTTACACTTCAACTCTCAACACTCTGTTTACACTTCAACTCTCAACATTCTGTTTACACTTCAACTCTCTACATTCTGTTTACACTTCAACTCTCTACATTCTGTTTACACTTCAACTCTCAACATTCTGTTTACACTTCAACTCTCAACATTCTGTTTACACTCCAACTCTCAACATTCTGTTTACACTTCAACTCTCAACATTCTGTTTACACTTCAACTCTCAACATTCTGTTTACACTTCAACTCTCAACATTCTGTTTACACTTCAACTCTCAACATTCTGTTTACACTTCAACTCTCAACATTCTGTTTACACTTCAACTCTCAGCATTCTGTTTACACTTCAACTCTCAACATTCTGTTTACACTTCAACTCTCAACATTCTGTTTACACTTCAACTCTCAACATTCTGTTTACACTTCAACTCTCAACATTCTGTTTACACTTCAACTCTCAACATTCTGTTTACACTTCAACTCTCAACATTCTGTTTACACTTCAACTCTCAGCATTCTGTTTACACTTCAACTCTCAACATTCTGTTTACACTTCAACTCTCTACATTCTGTTTACACTTCAACTCTCTACATTCTGTTTACACTTCAACTCTCAACATGTGTGTTTGTCACCATTCCTTGCATTAAAATGATTTTTTTAATTATTTCTACCTCCACCAGTCTCTTCTATGTTTCAACACTATTATGATGTGGCTGTAATCATGTTATGCCTGTAATCATGTAATGTAATGTTATGTTATGCTGTAATCATGTTAGTGTTCCTCTGTGGCTCAGTTGGTAGAGCATGGCGCTAACAACGCTTAGGCTGTGGGTTTCGATTCCCACTGGGACCATATATACTGAAATGTCTGCAAATGTCATACACTGCAATGTAAGTCGCTTTGGATAAAAGCGTCAGCTAAATGGCATACATTATGCCAATCATTCACTTCTCCTAACATCATACCTATGTACTTGAACAGTCTGCCTGGTTTGACCAGGTGAGTAAGAGAGAGCTCCACTATGCTGGCGGTCCACTGGTTCACTTTGTTCTGGTTGTAGTCGATTCCCCCGATAATACTTTCAATACACTGAAACATACACAAGATCATCATTAAGGAGAGTAATGTTCATGACCACAGTTAAAAACCAATGAAATAAGTTAATAACCGGAGTTCATTTAGTGAAATCAAAGTAAAGGCTAGAGGGTTAGACAGACACCCCTGTAGACTCACAAACATGTTAGGCATATAAGAGAAAAGCTATTTATGAATGAATGAATGAATGAATGAATGGTCTTTATTGTCATTGCTACAGTACAGGTACCAAACAACGAAATTTAGGAGGGGTGGCTCCCCTGGTGTTAGGAAAGAAAAAAAAAAAAACTTTTAAAAAAATCACAAGAAGGGAAGGAGCTGGTTTACATAAATAAAGGCTATGTACTCTATCCACTGTACTATACTGTACAGATAGACGACTAGGGTTGTCATATTGCACAATAGTGTTATTGCACATTTATTTAAAGTGTCGCAGTTTGCAGGCTTGAAATGTACCTCTTTGACAGAGACGCTGGCTTCATCTGCGTTGAAGGAAACCTGTGAACAGAAACATAAACAGAGAGAGAGAGCAGTGATGATTAACATGAAACATTTGACATTTATCCTCACTGAAAGAGGATGAAAACAAACGCCTTTGCTGCTGCTGTTGATATTGCCATTCATGCTGATGCTAACCTGATGCTAACCTATCATCAAGCCATCCCGGTCACTGACCCCCCCCCTCCCCCATATTAGGGGACCTCACACATGTTTTAGAGGAATGCTTGGTATATTTAGGGACATTGTTTGGCCCTGGAATGTGCTGCTTCACATCTCTGGCGGTGATGATAACTCACGGTTTGGAGTGCTGTGTCTCCTCCTGATTGGGAGTCTGAGGCCTGTATCTGAGGTCTCTCCTCTCTCTACAACAAGACACAACAACCATTTCACTGTTGGAATGTTTAGAACACTACGGAACACTGGGAATTAGTTCTGTGTTCTCAGAGGAAAGAAACATAGAATTTGAAGCCTCTTGACATCAAGGAGTTTCCTTCAGTGTCTGCCCTACATCTCACAGCTGTGGTAAGCAGATTTATTTTTGTATTTATATGATATTGTTACAGGTGTGTGATTTTTTGATCAATGAGAACACTCTAATGTTGATATCAAAATGTTGCTTTATGTTAATTTAATCATTTTACCCTCTGTTCAGTGCCAATTTAGAGTAGATAAAGTAGAGTATAGTAGAGTATTTTTCACCATGGAGAAATTCATTTCCAGCAGCAGGTAGCCGCTTTTTTAGGTGATACCTTTTGGGACCATCATTTTCTGACACATTCTTTATAACCAAGGAATCACTGCTTGTGTTCGACTCTGAATGTTTTGGGGTACTTGTGCACCGCTTATTAGTTTTCTTGTATTGTTTCTTTCTCTTAATATCAGGTGATTTATCAAAACTGTCTTCCATGCTTGTACTTTTGGATCTACTGTATGCTTCGGTCATGCTATTATGACCTACATTTCCCTGCTTGTTCTCACGATCATAGCTCCATCTTCATAGCTTTAGAAGAGCTCCTCCCTTTGTGAGAGAGATGACAACCCAACAAGTGCTGCTGATGCAAGAAGATATATAAGGTTCATAAAAACTGTTCATAAACCTTATGAATGGTTTATGGTTTTCTGGTTTTCTCTGTGTACCACATGTACAAAAGAAGAGATTTGGTGAGGCTGCATTCTCATTTTATGCTCCAGATTGTGGAATGCACTGCCAGTTTACATTAGGGATGCAACCTCAGCACATATGTTCAAGTCAAGAATAAAAACCCATCCTTTTAATATTGCCTTTAAATGGCTAGCTAGCTAGCTGTGCTAGCAGTGTCCCAGCAGCCAGCAGCATTCAACAAGATAGCCAGATCGTACATAATAGCCTCTTAGCACAGCTAGCTACTACAGATACATGACTATGTGTGGATCAACATCCCTGGTTACTGACCAACCACACCCATGATGACATCATGTGTAGCACATTAGATGAACACAGAGCACAGGGATGAATGAAGGAACATCAACAACATTTCGTTGTGTTAAGCAGATTATTATTGTTGTTATTTGTCCAGTTTCATGTGAAATCTTAGTCAGTGATGTTAATGGGCCTTACTCGTGTGTGACGTTTCCAGCTAAGCTAGACATGCTAGCACTGGATAGCTTCACCATCACCATGGTAGCAGTGGGCTGAATAACACAATAATCATCACAAAGCTTAAGAATGTCAAACTAAACACAGAGTCTAAGGCAGGCCTTACCTCCGAGTCTCCGGAACTGTATTCCTCCATCGCTTTTTAAAGCAAATTATGACTCTTTTTATTCCAAAGAGTTTGTCTTTCCCCCTCTCTTGTCTTGTTCCGCTGTGTCTGTCAGATGATCTGTCGGAATGATCAAAGCGGATGTGAAGACACGCCCACACGATGTAAAGACACGCCCACAAATGTGAAGACACGCCCACACGAAAAGACACGCCCACACGAGCCCAACATGACAGGAGAAGATTATTTGCTGCCCCCTGGCGGTGAGAGGTCGTTTTTATATTACTTCTACTAAAGAGTATGTATGTAGCGAGATCTACATCGTAGTTAACATTTTATTTTTATTTTTTACATAGGTTATGGTGTAAGAAGTTGTAGACTGGCTAATTATTGTGTATGATAATTATTTGTTATTGAATTGTATTAAACAATGTAAACAATAATTGGGGAAATACGATTTATTGATCGATGAGCTCTCTCTCTCTCCTTCTCTCTCCCTCTCTCTCTCTCTCCCTCTCTCTCTCCCCCTCTCCCTCTCTCTCTCTCTCCTTCTCTCTCTCTCTCTCTCTCTCTCCCTCTCTCCCTCTCTCTCTCTCTCTCTCTCTCTCTCTCTCTCTCTCTCTCTCTCTCTCTCTCTCTCTCTCAAGCACACACACACACACACACACACACACACGCCACGCCCCCTCCCTCCACACGGGAACACCCTGGCCACGCCCCCTCCCTCCCTCCACACGGGAACACC
>NC_137677.1:64387677-64395177 GCF_963989245.1 Nansenia antarctica
ACAGCACTGTCCTAACACTGTGACTAAGTCATCATGACTCAGTGACTATACACTGAGACACGTAATGATAGATATGCATTACAAACGCTGTGTTATACAGCATGATACGCAGTATTACTCTGTTTGGTTTTAAAGGGACACTTCTCAGTATCTCCAGCACCATACCAGTGTCTCTCTATAGTCATACGTAGTCAAAAAGACAAAAGAGAAAAGCTCCTAAGGAAATTACCCACTACGATGTCTTCTTTGGGGTTAAACGAAAACGTTTCAGTTATTTATTTTCAAAACTACAGCCACAAACATACTCCCCTCTGGCTGGAAATCCATTGTAGTTTCTGAAAATAACTGAATTTTCTTTTCTTTCAAAGACATAAAGGAGAAAGTCATTTCCTTAGGACCTCTTTGATGTACAGAAGGTAGAAAATTGCTGTTTTCACATCCAGTACACAACTGTGTGTAGACTCTGGTATAATAACTCTGATGTTAACAATGGGTGAAGTGTTTCCTTTAGTGCGTCTCTCTCTCTGAGTGATGCAGCTGGTGTCTGTCTTCCTCTCATCAACACCCACTTGTATTCACAATATGACATTCAATGACGCAAGGGAATACAACTAATTGCTCTCATCCTCTATCTCTCTTTTCCTTCCTGTTTTTGCTTTCTCGCTCGCTCCCTCCCTGTCCCTCCCTTCTCTCTCTCTCTCCGTAGGTGTGTGTGTATGGTTGAAGGCGAACGGCATCACTATGGATGCAATGTTGTTTTCCATTCTAATCATAGCCCGCCTGGGTTCATGCTGGTGTCTTCCATTTAGAGGACAAAAGACACAAGCATGCTCATTAAAAACAGAGATTAGGGGCCACATTCCTTGTGGAGAAAGGGAGGGAGGGGGGATGGAGGGAGGAGAGGGGAATGGACGGATGGAGGGAGGGAGGGAGGGAGAAGAAGGAAAGGGATGGTGAGAGGAGAAAAGAGAAGAAGGAGGAGAGGGGAGGATGGAGAGGAGAGGGGTAAGGATAGAGGGATGGAGGAAGGAGGAGAGAAGAGGGGAATGGACGGATGGAGGGAGGGAGGGAGGGAGGGAGAAGAAGGAAAGGGATGGTGAGAGGAGAAAAGAGAAGAAGGAGGAGAGGGGAGGATGGAGAGGAGAGGGGTAAGGGATAGAGGGATGGAGGAGAGAAGAGGGGAATGGACGGATGGAGGGAGGGAGGGAGAAGAAGGAAAGGGATGGTGAGAGGAGAAAAGAGAAGAAGGAGAGGGGAGGATGGAGAGGAGAGGGGTAAGGATAGAGGGATGGAGGAAGGAGGAGAGAAGAGGGGAAGGGATGGAGGGAGGGAGGGAGGGAGAAGAAGGAAAGGGATGGTGAGAGGAGAAAAGTGAGGAAGGAGAGGGGAGGATGGAGAGGAGAGGGGTAAGGGATAGAGGGATGGAGGAGAGAAGAGGGGAAGGGAAGGGATGGAGGGAGGGATGGAGGAAGGAAGGAGAGGCATTCTTGAAAGGGGTCACAGAGGGGAGAGGAGGAGTGGAGTGGAGGGATGAGAGGATTATGTACTGATGAGAAAAGGAGTGGACAAGTGAGAGAGGAGAGGGACAGATAGGGCTAGAGGCGATTGGCGAATAGGGCTCAGATGGCTTCGTCTATTTTTTCCCATTTTCTGCTCCGTTGAGCCTCTCGAGAAGCTTGCCGGGGGCCTGCGGGCATGTTTGGGTGATTACTGTTTACGATGGCCCAGCTGAGCCTGGGACGGTACTGCGTGGGAGGCTACCGCTATCAGCGTGACCAGTTTAGTTTACAGGAGGTTTGCGGATTTGGGCTGTAAGGGTCAGTGATCAGGAGTTGGGATGCTCGGGCGCTTAGGTGGCGTAGCGGGTAAAGTGTTGACCATGTAACCGCAGGGTCCCCGGTTCGATTCCGGCCGGGGACATATCCTGCATGTCATCCCTCCTCTCTCTCTCACCCATTCTTCCTGTCTAAATCTTCACTGTATCTGTCAATAAAAATGAAAAATATGAGTGGGACTGCCCCACTCAGAAAAAATAACTTGTGAGTGGGGCTGTGGATGTGTTACTGTACTGTGTATCAGGGGAGGCTGGTGGAGGCAGGAATCGGAGGATGGGCTCATTGGGATACATGGGATGGAATGAGGAATGGTATCAAACAGGTGTCATACCGTTCCTCAAACACAACGCGTGTCTTTGATGCCATTCCTTATTCCGTTCCATGTATTGCAATGAGCCTGTCCTCTGGTTTCTACCATTCGTACCTCCACTGCTGTACGTTCTGTTTTGAACTAGAATGTTCCAGTGGTGTAGTCTACGTGATATACGCAGGACTACGCCGTATACCCACTAGGAAAGGCCAAGGATTTCCGTATACCCACTTAAACATGTGCGAGGATACGTAACAGCGTTTTGTGACAGAACTTTCACACTTTCATTCATAAAATTCACCCCGTCTGTGTTACGAAGCACTTGAATTTTGGATCCATTGGGACTGACTGTAGCGTCATATAGCATCAAAGGGGGGAGATGCGATATTGAGATGCAGCACTATCATGCACAGATCAGCCTTATAACATGTAATATATATATATATATATATATAACGTTAGACAGGGAGCGCAGACTTATTTTTATGGCGTTCCGAAACCGAAATGAACGATATGAGGCTGGGAGGGAAAAATCACAATATACCCACTAGAAAAAACTAGACTACACCACTGGTTCTGTTTTGAACTAGAATGTTCTGTCATTCTACAATGTTCAGACCCCTCCGGGTCTTCGAGGTGTTCTCATCTCTTCTTGTTAGTTAGATTCTCATTACTGCACTCAAGGTTATACACGTCACACCAGGGGAGGCTGGTGGAGAAATGTGATTGATTGAAATCCCGCTCCATGCATTACAATGAGCCTATCCTTGGATTTCTACCTCCACCAGCTTTCCCTACTTTACACAGAATCAGTCTAGTTATTTTTTTCTAGTGGGTATACTGTGATTTTTCCCTCCCAGCCTCATATCGTTCATTTCGGGAACGCCATAAAAATAAATCTGCACTCCCTGTCTAACGTTATATATATAACATTATAAGGCTGATCTGTGCATGATAGTGCTTCATTTGGACATATTTCATGTCGCATCTCCCCCCGTTGATGGTATATGACGCTACAGTCAGTCCCAATGGTCCAAAATTCAAGTGCTTCGTAAAACACAGACGGGGTGAATTTTATGAATGAAAGTGTCGTTCTGTCGTTACGTATCCTCACACATTTTTAAGTGGGTATATGGAAATCCTTGGCCTTTCCTAGTGGGTATACGGCGTAGTCCTGCGTATCACGTTAGACTACACCAGCGGTTCCCAAACTTTTTCAATCAGGCCCCCCTTGGGTAATTGGAAATATTTTCGAGCCCCCCCTAACCCGGTCCCCACCTAGATTGATATAATTAATTGTATAAAGTTGTACAAACATTACATTTTCTCTTCTAATAATAACAAGACACATATCCAACTATAGTTTTATATTTTATTATGGGTTGAAAAGGAACATAAGTGCTTGGCAAATGATCCTGTGCCACTGAAATATTCAACATATCAACATTAACTAATTTCTACTGCATCACTATTCTTACTCTACACATTCCTATCACAATTACGATCAATGACTTGTGTGTGCTTGCTTTGCCTTGCAAATCTTCTCAAAGCGGGGTTGTTGTTTTGAGACTGCCACTCTCAGTTCATTCTCAATGTTCAACTTCGACCTGTATTTGCTTTTGATAGCAGCAACAGCAGAAAAGCCTATCTCACACAGGTACGATGTTGCAAAAGGCAGCAGTATTCCCACAGTTTTTTTTTTTTATTAGTTTTTTTATTTATTTATGCGCCCCCCCTGCAGTACCCCCGCGCCCCACTAGGGGGGCGCGCCCCACAGTTTGGGAAACGCTGGACTACACCACTGCACATAACGGTTCTTCGTAGAAAGTGAGCATCAACCGGGAGGATGTTTCCCTGTCTCTCTCCCAGTGTGAGTCAGATGAGATGGTGCTGCAAAGGCTCATGGGATGGCGACGCAGCCGTAATTGAGATCACACTGGGGGGGACCTGCTGCACTCTGGGTAAAAGGTTCCCCTTATGCACAGATTTTAAAATGAGCTAACTCTCCTAAAATCCTTAACCATGAATAACGAAAAAGAATTGACCAATAGATGAGTGTCCAGGTCAGGACTGTAATTGTTGTTGTGGCCCTCGGGGGATACAAACAAACTAACAAAGATGAAACAATTTGCGAAAGATTCGAAAATGGCATATTAGCGTATCACCCCACAGGTGATTTCATAGTAGCTGTATCAATTAACTCCTGTGAGGTGATTGACAGTTATAATTGGATTGTGATTGACAGGAAATGATTAGCAGTCCTTCTTGACAGTTATTGGTGTGCCTGCAAATGCCACCCTGATTGACAGGTGTGGTGTGGGGAGTCAGACTGACAGATACGCTGTCAAGAGTTCAGTCCTGTAGATTTGTAATATGCCTCGAGGCTCTGTGTGTGTGTGTGTGTGTGTGTGTGCGTGTGTGCGTGTGGGCGCGTGCGTGAGTGTCTAGTTGTGAAGTCGGCACAGGCAGGGAACGGTTTCGCTCGGACAAACACGTCACGTATCATTGGATCTCTGGTTTTCTTCCTCCATCATACCCAACAACCATCCATCGCCCCCCCAGCATGCCGAGTCTTATCGCTGCCTGGCTGCCACCAAAGAGGAAGGCCATTGATTTCACCTCGCTGTGCACAGAAGAGCAACATCCTACCCCAGGAAGTGGATAACATGCAGTGAGATATACAGCAGAGATATCAGAATAAATTATATTTGGTGCATTTTCCTGGAACTCAGATAATCAGATTGTGTTCGTGTTTGTGTGCGTGTTTGTGTGCGTGTGCGTGTGCGTGTGTGTGTGTGTGTGTGCGTGTGTGTGTGTGTGTGTGTGTTCGTGTGTGTTCGTGTGTGTGTGTGTGTTCGTGTGTGTGTGTGTGTGTGTGTGTGTGTGCGCGCGTGTGCATGTGCGTGTGCGTGTGAGTGTGTGTGTTGGTTGACCTTTCCGTAGCTGAAGACCTTTCAGTGAATGGTTAACACAATAGCTATAGAGCGGGTTCATTGTGGAGCTATCACAATCACAATTAATGGAACGCCGTGGTTCTCAGCAGGGTTCATGCGTGGCACATTAAACAGACATTTCTCAAGGCTAGAACATCCACAAACAGCCTGCACAGTATAGACACTCTGAAATGTAACAGTGTCAAATAATTCAGTGTTGTAGGTGAAGGAGAGGTCCATTCATAAGGTACTGTACACAGAAAACAGTAGCTTGAAAAGGCAAACGTAACCTCTACTCTTGCCTGTTAATCCTACTGTAAATATCCGACTTAACCAGCTGGACCGGAGATACCCCTGAGATTTTGTGTGTGTGTGTGTGTGTGTGAGTGTGTGAGTGTGTGCAAAATCAAACATAAAATGTGTGAAATACAGAAGCCTTTGTGCCTAGGTAAACAGTCCATAAAACAAACCTGCTGGCCAGGTCTCCCATAGAGGTAAATCATGTCATGTTGATACAATGTTACAATTGCTCCAATAACCCTACAACTCCATGTTTGCTCTTCCAATATTGCATCCTGCATCCTGTTGTATTCATCCCATCTCTCCTCCATCCTCACTGACCCACAGCTTCATCTTCATCTTCATCTTATATCCATCTGACTGAATCAGGTAAAGCGGTCATGAGAAGATGAGTTTTAAAGTGCTATATTAGCATTAGCCTTAGCTTTTAGCCAAACTGGTCCAATGGTCCAATTTGGCCAAAGGCTTTTTGAGATATCTGGAAATGCTTCAACATGGTAACACATTGTAGTGCCAAGATGCATTGTTAATCAGACATGGGAGGTATTTGTTTTCAATGTATTTATAGAGTATGTTAAGTGATATGAACCAGAGTAAAGTTGTCTGTGTAGGCTATTTGTGAACGATATATAATGTTAAGCTGAATGGAATCAATATACAGCATAGAGGCAATAACAAGGTTAGTGAATGAGTGAAGCAACATCAAATATAGAGTTACTAGAAAGGGGGAAATGTGCTTTTAGTAAGGAAAAAGTAGTGATGAACATGGGCAGAAAATAAAGCAGCAAGAGATATATGATATAGCTATGTACATGGATGTGTTATGAGGAGTACAGCAAGGGAATCTGTGAACAAAGTTATACCTGGGAATAGGATGAAAGTTAAGCAGTGGAAAGTGCTTCCACCCTAAACCCTCAATAGGTGTGTTATTGTTTGAACATGAACATTCCATGGCAGTCTAGACAGTTATTTATGAAACATTAAATGGACAATGGCCAAATGTATATAAAAATCATGTAATTTCATTACCTTAACATCTATCCTCTGTCCTCTCGTATTCATAAAAGATGGAGGAGGGGAGGAGGGGAGGAGGGTGGGCATGTGTTGTGTGGGCCCACGCCAAATGAAGCTGTTGACCCTCTCTACAGCAGACCCATTGATGATGATGATGATGATGATGATGGGGTCTTGTTCCTGCCTCTTCTTCCTGAAGTCCACCACCAGCTCCTTGGTCTTGTCAGCGTTGAGAGCAGCAAGGTTATTGGCCTGGCTGTAACGAGCCAGACGGTCAACCTCACTCCTATAGGCCGCCTCGTCGCCGTCGGCGATCAGGCCCAATCACTGTCGTGTCGTTGGCAAACTTGATTACCTTGTTGGAGCTGTGAGTGGCCAGGCAGTCGTGGGTGTACAAGGAGTAGAGGAAGGGTCTTAGTACACAGCCTTGGGGGGCTCCTGTGCTGATGGTCAGGGGGGGCGGAGGTCTTAGATCCCATCTTCACCACTTGTTTTCGGTCCGTCAGGAAGTCCAGGATCCAGTTGCACAGGCTGGGGTTGATGCCTAGGTCCCTGAGCTAGCTGTAGAGTCTGGAGTTCTTCTTCTTATTATCATCATCATCATCATCATCATCATCATCATCATCATCATCATCATCAGTATTACTCATAAATTGATTTAGAATGATTATGTTCTACATACTGTGTAATCACATCATCACCATGGTGAATAATGGCTCTCCGTCATAATAGAGTGTAGTGTATCTATGAATATTGATCGAGTGCTCGATGAAGAGTAGCTGTATTGCACAGCAGAGTCAGATCATGTCTTCAATGACTGTTCTGTATCCCCAGTGTGATAGTGTGTAGTGCGGTGCTCCCTGTAGTAGTAGTAGAAGTAGTAGTAGTAGCAGGATGTATCGTGTCTGGTTATCGTGGGGGTTCTTAAATGGCTTCCTCCTGCTGTTGAGTGCTCTCCTGAGGTTTGGGTTGAGATGCTCTGACATTCACCATCGACCTGCGCTGGTGTCTGGCTGCCATTAAAGATTCAGGAGGAAACCTGCGCTGTATGTTAACACTACAGGGCTGCCTGGAGCTGAGCATCTCAGTTAGAACGGAATAGGATAGA
>NC_137677.1:64400177-64412677 GCF_963989245.1 Nansenia antarctica
TCCTGGCTCCTACTCACTTTTTCAGTTCTGCCCACAAGTTCTATAGGATTGTGGTCAGGGCTTTGTGATGGCCACTCCAATACCTTGACTTTGTTGTCCTTAAACCATTTTGCCACAACTTTGGAAGTATGCTTGGGGGTCATAGTCCATTTGGAAGACCCATTTGCGACCAAGCTTTAACTTCCTGGCTGATGTTTTGAAATGTCGCTTCAATATATCCACATCATTTTCCTTTCTCATGATGCCATCTATCTTATGAAATACACCAGTCCCCTCCTGCAGCACTACACCCCTACAACATGATGCTGCCCCCCCCTCCCCGTGCTTCACAGTTGGGATGGTGTTCTTCGGCTTGCAAGCCTCCCCGTTTTTCCTCCAAACATGAAGATGGTCATGTGGTCATGATGTCATTATGTCATCAGTCCAGAGGACATTTCTCCAAAAAGTCAGATCTTTATCTTATTATATACATACTTTTGATTATATTGATACTTCTGTACTTCTGTTTCCTGCACAAGGTCCTTTGCTGTTGTTCTGGGACTGATTTGTACTTTTCACACCAAAGTACGTTCATCTCTAGGAGACAGAACGTGTTAGTCCTTCCTGAGCGGTATGAAGGCTGTGTGGTCCTATGATGTTTATTATTTTATATTGTATTTAAATTTTAAATATTGTATTAAATGTAATGTCCCACTCATATTTTTCATTTTTATTGACAGTTACAGTGAAGATTTAGACAGGAAGGATGGGTGCTGCTCCTCCTGAGACATCTTCTGCCCCTCACCACTACGTCTCCTAAAGACACCCGCTTTCCCCTCTACTGTGTCCCTAAGGACTTCTATTGCCCCCCTTGTACTGTTTCTCAGTTTCTCCAGTAATAATAATAAAAAAGTTTTAGTAGAAGGCGATAATAGGGAGAAGGTTTTTCCTTCTATCAGTGGCCCCGGGCCCGAGCTAGAGTACTCTTCCTGCAACGAATAGTGGACTGCTGATTCACATGCTTAGTATTCAAATGTATTGATTGTAAGTCGCTTTGGTATAAGGCGTCTGCTAAATGCCAAAAATGTAAATGTAAATGGGTGAGAGAGAGAGGAGGGATGACATGCAGGATATGTCCCCGGCCGGAATCGAACCGGGGACCCTGCGTTTACATGGTCAGCGCTTAACCCGCTACGCCACCTAAGCGCAGTGTTCAGTGTTTGGAAATTCCCAAGAATGAACCAGATTTGTGGCGGCCCACAATTCTTTTGCTAGGGTCTTAATAATAATAATAATAATAATAATAATACATTTTATTTTAGGGGTGCCTTTCAAGGCTCTCAAGGACACCTTACAAGACCGTTTAAAAACACATCAAAACATTAAAATCAACAGAGCAAAATTAGATAAAAAACTGCAAAATCTGATATAACAACAAACAAAATACAGGAGATCAAACCAAGTAAGCCGTTGTGAAAAGGTGTGTTTCTAAGACTGGATTTGAAAGTGGTGAGAGTGTCAATATTGCGTATGTTAGGTGGTAGAGAGTTCCAGAATGTTGGGTGGCAGAGAGTTCCAGAGTGTTAGGAGACAGAGAGTTCCAGAGGCGGGGAGCAGAACGGCTGAAGGCTCTAGATCCCATAGTAGTCAGGCGGGCAGAAGGGATGACAAGTTGGTTGGCAGAGGAGATCTGAGACTACGGGAGGGAGTGTGAGTGAGAAGGAGTTCAGAGAGGTATGAGGGTGCTAGGTTATGGAGAGCCTTAAAGGTGAGAAGGAGAATCTGAAAATGAATACGGAATTGATTGATTTCTTTTGATTTTCCTATCATGTCAAGCAAAGAGGCACAGAGTTTGAAGGTAGCCCTTAAAATACGTCCACTGGCACACCTCCAATTGACTCGAGTGATGTCAATGAGCCTATTAGCTATTTAAAGGCACAGTCAATTTAGTGTATGTAAACTTCTGACCCATTGGAATTGTGCTATAAGTGAACTAATCTATCTGTAAAGAATTGTTGGAAAAATGACTTGTGTCATGCACAAATTAGATCCTAAACGACTTGCTAAAAACTATAGTTTGTTAACATGAAATCTGTGGAATGTTTAAAAAAATAAGTTTTCAACTAATGTAAACTTCTGACTTCAGCTGTATATACTCTCTCAACCGTAAAGTGTGTCTGTGTGTATAAGTGTACTTCACTGAATTAAGGGCATATGCTGTGTTTTTGACTGTGAATATAAAAAAGGAACTGCTTTAAAAAATTTAAAAATCTTTACTGGGAACAAGTGATAGCCACAACGCACCGTGTCATTCTCAGATCATACAGTTTATTTAAAACCAGATCATACAGTATATATAAAAGAACATAAGAACACACCTGTTGCTCAAGCTTGGTTGGTTTCTGCATGGGCGTTGATTTTCAGCTGTTCTGCAGGAGCAGCGACACTTCATATGCTAATCACAGACGCCTCTCTGTCCTCTGTGCCAGAGACCGACGCCAGAGAGGTGGCTTTCTCTCTTCATTAGGACTAATTTATGGAAAGAGGACTAAGAGGAGAGGAGGGAGAGAAGACAGGATGACGATGAAAGAGAGGGTAATGACTGTGGAGGGAGGGAGCGCCGGCTCCTCTACTCAGGACCACCAACGCACACTGATCAGCTCCACCACCGTTCACGCTATCCTCCCCCTCCTTCACTCGTTTCTTCAACCTTTCCCCCTCTCTTTCTTCTCGTCACTTCCTCTCCTTGTTCTCCTCTTTATCTTTGCTGTTTTCCTCTTCGTTTACCCTCCTCTCTTCCTCCTCCTCTCTTCCCCCCTCACTCCACTCCTTCTCCGTCTTCTCCCCCCCTCCACTCTTCTCTTCTCCCATCCCACATCAATTCAATTCAATTCAACTTTATTGGCCATGTGCAGTGCACTAGGAACATGATTTGGTGTTCAACCATACTAAACAAGCTACAGTACATACAACAACAAGACGACAACACGACAATACTCAAGACAAAATATACAGTACCAATATGAGTGGATATTATGAATAAATACTGTACAACTAAATGCAAGAACATGTAAAGTGCAAGGTACAATGATCAGCAATTATTGAGAAGGGCTATGGCTTTGGGGAAAAAAAACTGTTCAAGTGTCGTGATGTTTTTGTCCTGGTGGCCCTGTACCGCTGTCCAGAAGGGAGTCATGTAAACAAGCTGTGAGCTGGATGTGATGTGAGGGGTCAGACACAATCTTGCGTGCTCTCTTCAGTGATCTGGAGCTATGGAGGTCTGTGATGGGAGGCAGGGGGCAGCCCATGATCCGCTCAGCTGTCCGTACGACTCTTTGTAGCTTGGCCTTGGATCGGGCAGACGCAGAGTCGTACCAGACAGGGATGGAGGATGTTAGGATGTTCTCTATGACGGCCCTGTAGAACTGGATCCACCTACACACAACACACACCTTTGTGTTCATAATGTTTTTCATAACGCTCATTTTTTCTTCTCACAATGATAATCCCACCATGGACGTTGTGGAGGTAAATCACACAAGCAGACAGTTACAGTATCTGTGTTTGATTCATATGCCTCCAGTAAAGGTATGCAGCACTGCTGTCTGTGTAACTACAGCATCACTGCTGTCTGTGTAACTACAGCATCACTGCTGTCTGTGTAACTACAGCATCACTGCTGTCTGTGTAACTACAGCATCACTGCTGTCTGTGTAACTACAGCATCACTGCTGTCTGTGTAACTACAGCATCACTGCTGTCTGTGTAACTACAGCATCACTGCTGTCTGTGTAACTACAGCATCACTGCTGTCTGTGTAACTACAGCATCACTGCTGTCTGTGTAACTACAGCATCACTGCTGTCTGTGTAACTACAGCATCACTGCTATCTGTGTAACTACAGCATCACTGCTGTCTGTGTAACTACAGCATCACTGCTGTCTGTGTAACTACGGCATCACTGCTGTCTGTGTAACTACAGCATCACTGCTGTCTGTGTAACTACAGCATCACTGCTGTCTGTGTAACTACGGCATCACTGCTGTCTGTGTAACTACGGCATCACTGCTGTCTGTGTAACTACAGCATCACTGCTGTCTGTGTAACTACGGCATCACTGCTGTCTGTGTAACTACAGCATCACTGCTGTCTGTGTAACTACAGCATCACTGCTGTCTGTGTAACTACATCACTGCTGTCTGTGTAACTACAGCATCACTGCTGTCTGTGTAACTACAGCATCACTGCTGTCTGTGTAACTACATCACTGCTGTCTGTGTAACTACAGCATCACTGCTGTCTGTGTAACTACATCACTGCTGTCTGTGTAACTACATCACTGCTGTCTGTGTAACTACATCACTGCTGTCTGTGTAACTACATCACTGCTGTCTGTGTAACTACAGCAAGTTGTTGGTACTTATAAACTCATGGTTTATTCACCTTCCACCACTCCAGGGTACGTTCATAAGAACAAGTCGTTCTATTCGGTTGTTAAGTCTGACGTCAAACGTGACGTTTAGCAACTTCCGGGTCCAAACCAGAAAATCCCTGCACCAGAGTACCAGTGTACTAAAGCACCAGAGTACCAGTGTACTAAAGCACCAGAGTACCAGTGTACTAAAGCACCAGAGTACCAGTGTACTAAAGCACCAGAGTACCAGTGTACTAAAGCACCAGAGTACCAGTGTACTACAGCACCAGAGTACCAGTGTACTAAAGCACCAGAGTACCAGTGTACTACAGCACCAGAGTACCAGTGTACTAAAGCACCAGAGTACCAGTGTACTACAGCACCAGAGTACCAGTGTACTAAAGCACCAGAGTACCAGTGTACTAAAGCACCAGAGTACCAGTGTACTACAGCACCAGAGTACCAGTGTAGTAAAGCACCAGAGTACCAGTGTACTAAAGCACCAGAGTACCAGTGTACTAAAGCACCAGAGTACCAGTGTACTAAAGCACCAGAGTACCAGTGTACTAAAGCACCAGAGTACCAGTGTACTACAGCACCAGAGTACCAGTGTACTAAAGCACCAGAGTACCAGTGTACTAAAGCACCAGAGTACCAGTGTACTAAAGCACCAGAGTACCAGTGTACTAAAGCACCAGAGTACCAGTGTAGTAAAGCACCAGAGTACCAGTGTACTAAAGCACCAGAGTACCAGTGTACTAAAGCACCAGAGTACCAGTGTACTAAAGCACCAGAGTACCAGTGTACTAAAGCACCAGAGTACCAGTGTACTAAAGCACCAGAGTACCAGTGTACTAAAGCACCAGAGTACCAGTGTACTAAAGCACCAGAGTACCAGTGTACTAAAGCACCAGAGTACCAGTGTACTAAAGCACCAGAGTACCAGTGTACTACAGCACCAGAGTACCAGTGTACTAAAGCACCAGAGTACCAGTGTACTAAAGCACCAGAGTACCAGTGTACTAAAGCACCAGAGTACCAGTGTACTAAAGCACCAGAGTACCAGTGTACTAAAGCACCAGAGTACCAGTGTACTAAAGCACCAGAGTACCAGTGTACTAAAGCACCAGAGTACCAGTGTACTACAGCACCAGAGTACCAGTGTAGTAAAGCACCAGAGTACCAGTGTACTAAAGCACCAGAGTACCAGTGTACTAAAGCACCAGAGTACCAGTGTACTAAAGCACCAGAGTACCAGTGTACTAAAGCACCAGAGTACCAGTGTACTACAGCACCAGAGTACCAGTGTACTAAAGCACCAGAGTACCAGTGTACTAAAGCACCAGAGTACCAGTGTACTAAAGCACCAGAGTACCAGTGTACTAAAGCACCAGAGTACCAGTGTAGTAAAGCACCAGAGTACCAGTGTACTAAAGCACCAGAGTACCAGTGTACTAAAGCACCAGAGTACCAGTGTACTAAAGCACCAGAGTACCAGTGTACTAAAGCACCAGAGTACCAGTGTACTAAAGCACCAGAGTACCAGTGTACTAAAGCACCAGAGTACCAGTGTACTAAAGCACCAGAGTACCAGTGTACTAAAGCACCAGAGTACCAGTGTACTAAAGCACCAGAGTACCAGTGTACTAAAGCACCAGAGTACCAGTGTACTACAGCACCAGAGTACCAGTGTACTAAAGCACCAGAGTACCAGTGTACTAAAGCACCAGAGTACCAGTGTACTAAAGCACCAGAGTACCAGTGTACTAAAGCACCAGAGTACCAGTGTACTAAAGCACCAGAGTACCAGTGTACTAAAGCACCAGAGTACCAGTGTACTAAAGCACCAGAGTACCAGTGTACTACAGCACCAGAGTACCAGTGTAGTAAAGCACCAGAGTACCAGTGTACTAAAGCACCAGAGTACCAGTGTACTAAAGCACCAGAGTACCAGTGTACTAAAGCACCAGAGTACCAGTGTACTAAAGCACCAGAGTACCAGTGTACTACAGCACCAGAGTACCAGTGTACTAAAGCACCAGAGTACCAGTGTACTAAAGCACCAGAGTACCAGTGTACTAAAGCACCAGAGTACCAGTGTACTAAAGCACCAGAGTACCAGTGTAGTAAAGCACCAGAGTACCAGTGTACTAAAGCACCAGAGTACCAGTGTACTAAAGCACCAGAGTACCAGTGTACTAAAGCACCAGAGTACCAGTGTACTAAAGCACCAGAGTACCAGTGTACTAAAGCACCAGAGTACCAGTGTACTAAAGCACCAGAGTACCAGTGTACTAAAGCACCAGAGTACCAGTGTACTAAAGCACCAGAGTACCAGTGTACTAAAGCACCAGAGTACCAGTGTACTAAAGCACCAGAGTACCAGTGTACTAAAGCACCAGAGTACCAGTGTACTAAAGCACCAGAGTACCAGTGTACTACAGCGGTAGAATGACAGTTCAATCGTTTTTTAGACTCGGATCTATTCATACAACAAGGGACGCAGCACTTTCCCATTTTTCCCATATTTGTCAGCGTCTTTGAGCCTCGGAAAAGCGCTATATAAATATAATTAATTATTATTATTACTGAGGCATTTCGAAGAGAGCGCCTCAGCCAACGTTGGACCCGGGAAACACGTCACGACTTAACAACCGAATTAGATGCTGTGTCCTGACAGGAAAAACAGAAAGGAGAATTGTTCAAATTTGTGACACGGTCTGGTGATGAGGGCTGCATGTTGGCAATTCTCAAGTTGCGCAAATGAACAAAAGCTTCTATATAAAGTGTTTTCAGTTTTTTTTCATATTGCGAAAGTTGAAGGGTTATATCGAGCCCACTCGATATAACAAACAATAATTAGTGAATTGGATTCACTGTCTCACTGTCTTACGACATGTTCAAAAGCAAGGACCGTGTGATCATCTAGTTATGTGTAGTTTTGTGTTTTTATCATGTTGATGTTCTATCAGCATGTTGTGATGTGGTAAACATGCAGTTAGATGTTCGTAGTGATGAGTTCCTTTTTAGCCCTAGCCTACTAGCAGATGTTTTGCGTGTGTTTTGATTCAGAGCTCGTTTCTCTCCGCTATTTTATTTGAGGTGTACCAACATTCAATTAAGCAATATCACACGAGAGGGAGTGTGTTATACTGAATATCAGCACGGCTGTGATTCGGTCGTAGGTACGAGGCCGCAGGCCGAGTAGGAAGACAATCACAGCCGTGCTGATATTCATTATAACAGCACGACCTCGAGTGTGATATTGCTTTTATACAACAGTTCTACAGCGCAATTTATTAGTTAACAGTAATAAGATTATGATTTGTTTGTTTATTTAATCATAAAAATAAACCAAAAATAGTTCCGCAACTGAACTTCAAATGGACTGTTGCCTAGTAACCTGAACACAAACATGTAGTCTAATTAACGGTCATTTAGTAGAACGCCTGTGCGGCGGAGTGATACATATAGTTAAAAGTCCCAGTGCTGTTATACTGGATATCAGCACTCATGGAATGCCTCTCGTCCAATCAAATTACTTGGTCGGAACTAACTGTTGTATAAATAAGCATATCCTCTTCAACTATGACACAATGTATGACACATCATTTGAAAGCTTACAATCTGCGCTTTCATAATCTGAAAAAAAATAAAATAAAATGACATTGCCGTATTTGAGGACAACCTGACCATGTCACATTCTGTTCATGGCCCTCACAGATGGTCCTCCTCTCCTCTCAGCAGGGGAGAACAGACACAATACACACTGCATAGAGCACAATACACACTGCACACAATACACACTGCACACACTCAAAAGGCTTCTGAAACTCGTGGTCAGGCATTCTGTCTCGCCTCAACTACAGTCACAAAAACAGACAAAGCACCAGATAATACAGCTAGTCTTGATGGTCGGAGTTGTGTGTGTGTGTGTGCGTGGGTGCGTGTGTGTGTGTGCGTGTGTGTGCGTCTTGACAGAGGCATTCAGTAATTAGCCAGTTAGCATTCCCACAGTGCACCACAGCAGGGCGGCTGTGTGACATTTCCACTGTTGAACAGTTGAACAGAAGTACCCAGAAGACCTACACACACACACACACACACACACACACACACACACACACACACACACACACACACACACACACACAGTGTACCCAGAAGACCTACACACACACACACACACACACACACACACACACACACAGTGTACCCAGAAGACCTACACACACACACACACACACACACACACACACACAGACACACACACACACACAGTGTACCCAGAAGACCTACACACACACACACACACACACACACACACACACACACAGTGTACCCAGAAGACCTACACACACACACACACACCCAGAAGACCTGTTCTCACTTGAGAAGACAGGTGCAAACTAATTAGCACAAGGTGTGTGTGTGTGTGTGTATGTGTGTATGTGTGTATGTGTGTGTGTGTGTGTGTGTATGCTATCCATTCTTCCTCTCTCTTCCACTGCCTCTCCTTATTCCCCTATTCAATTGTTCTGTGTTCCTGTGTGTATGTGTGTGTGTGCGTGTGTGTATGTGTGTGTGTGCGTGTGCGCATGCATGTGTGTGTGTTTGAGTAAGTTGATAAACGGTTGATATGGCTTACTTATTAAAGGCGAGTGTCTACTGAGGGCTTTTAGGCCAATATAACTGGGTGTCATAGCCGACTGCTGTAGGGCTGACAGACGTACGGTGGTTACCCTGTTCATCCAGATGGTCGATACCAACGGTTCATTAGCAGTTTAACACCGGCGGTGTGGTTAGACGGCCAGATTAACTAGGAGCTCCTTCGTGTAAGGCTAGTCTCTAACATCAGTGGCCGGCTAGCCTGTAACATTGTGCAGTGATTGCTTATTGACTGGAGTGTGTATATGTGTGCTTATTGACTGGAGTGTGTATATGTGTGCTGTTATGTTCAGGATCCCTGTGATTGCCCTGTGGAGGTCATTCCGTGAGCTTAGAATGATAAGGTTCTATCTTAGAATGATAAGGTTCTATCTTAGAATGATAAGGTTCTATCTTAGAATGATACGGTTCTATCTCCGTTTAGGGTAGTTCAGAGATATTGAGCGTCAAAGTTTTTACATTCCAATATGTTTTGTGAGATGGAACCTTTGTATTTTATTAATTAACTAACTCAAAAATGTCAACATTTAAAAAAATAACACCACACAGGCATTAATAAACACCTAATGGATCAGATTATGTAAAAAACTAAATTTTGACAAAAATGGAGATAGAACCTTATAATTCTAACGTCACGATTATTTTCTGACAGACCAGAGAGACGCCCGCCGGTCATCAGGAGAAGAACCCAGAGGAGAACCTGGAGGAACCTGGAGAACCACCATGCTAACGCTAACGCTAACGGAACCCTAGGACCGACCGACCGTAACGGACCCCTCCTAACAGACCCCTAAGCAGAACTCGAAACAGAACACTCACAGAACGCTGAGCTTGGTCATGTAGTACATTCCTTGACCCCCCCCCGCCCACCCTGCATGTGACCACACCTGTGTTGCTTCTGCTGCTCTGATTGGCTGTCGGGAGGGCGATGGAGTCGGCGGTGAAGACAGGGGAGGAGCTGAACCTCTCCTTCCTGTTGGAGCACGAGAGGGAGATGATCCTGAGTGTCCTGCAGAAGGATGAGAAAGTGAGGAAACGAGAGGAGAAGAGGATACGGTGAGTGTGGTATATTTTTGCCCCACACACAGACATAGAAACCAGATATAATAATTTTAATTAATAATGAATAATAATTAATTAATAATGTTGCCATTTAGCAGACGCTTTTAATCCAAAGCGATTTACAATTACGAATTACAGGGACATTCCCCCTGGAGTAACTGAGGTCTAAGTGCCTTACTCAAGGGCACACTAGTAGTGGTGTGGTTTCAGGCGGGATTTGAACTCACAACCTTCCGATCACAAGTCCAACTCACTATCCACTAGACCACCACTATCCTGTATAAGAATATATAAACACCTTTGGTTATAACTAAGGGTCCTCCTGACTGTAGGGCCTAGCAAGGTATTTTATGACCCTTTGTTCTATGACCATTACAAAATGGAACCTGAAGTGACTGTATTATAAAAATGGCTCCTGTGATCTGTGACCTGCCCCCTGACTTTAGGCTAGAGTGACATCACAGGTGACTGACCTATACCTCTTTTTCACACCTCAAGCATCTACAGTGACTGTGATAGGACCATTGTTGGCAACTGTATTTACATACTATTGTTTATAAATAAGGGTGTGGGCCTGAGGGGCTCTCTCTCTCTCTTGGTCACCCTGTAGCTCTCTCTCGCTCTCTCTCTCTCTCTCGCTCTCTCTCTCTCTCTTGGTCACCATTCAACTCTTCTCTTGATCATCTCAGCACCTCTGGCCGCAGCTGTATTCTGTAACATGTGTACTTTGTTTAAATAAATAGTCTTAAACTGCTCAGAATTATATTCTTCATTTATTAACCAACAAGAATACCCGACATGAGTATTACAATCCATCTTCATTGTTATCATCTTCATCATCACCATCATAATACACTGACTCAATGATTACATTCGGGGCGGCTGTGGCGCAAGAGGTAGAGTCGCCGTCTAGTGTCCTTGGGCAAGACACTGAACCCCAAATTGCTCCCAGTGAGCGGGCCGGCCGGCGCCTTGCATGGCAGCTTGCCGCCATTGGTGTGTGAATGTGTGTGTGAATGGGTGAACGAGAGGCCGTTGTAAAGCGCTTTGGAGCAGCTTTGGAGCAGCAAAAAAGGCACTATATAAGTGCAGTCCATTTACCATTTACATATTCCTTGATGATGGAATACATTTTTCACTTGTTCTTCTTGATCTTCATCATCACCGTCATCATACTCATCATCATCATCATCATCATCATCATCATCATCATCATACCTCTACTTGCAAAATACCTAATAATAATAATAATAATAGTAATAATAATAATAATAATAGTAATAATAATAATAATAATAATAATAATAATAATAATAATAGTAATAATAATAATAATAGTAATAATAATAATAATAGCAATAATAATAATAGTAATAATAATAATAATAATAGCAATAATAATAATATATGCCATTTAACTGATGCTTTTATTCAAAACAACTTACATTGCAGTGAGTGCATAGTCTGCATACCTTTTTCAGTATATACTGTATGTTCCCAATCAAACTGACCAGCATTGCGCTGTTAGCACCATGCTATGTTAGCACCATGCTGTTAGCACCATGCGCTGTTAGCACCATGCTCTGTTAGCACCATGCTCTGTTAGCACCATGCTCTGTTAGCACAATGCTCTGTTAGCACCATGCGCTGTAAGCACCATGCGCTGTTAGCACCATGCTGTTAGCACCATACTCTGTTAGCACCATGCTGTTAGCACCATGCTCTGTTAGCACCATGCTGTTAGCACCATGCTCTGTTAGCACCATGCTGTTAGCACCATGCTCTGTTAGCACCATGTGCTGTTAGCACCATGCTGTTAGCACCATGCGCTGTTAGCACCATGCTAGCTGTTAGCACCATGCTCTGCCTACTGAGCACAGTTGGAGGTGGACCACCTCAATGATGAGGGTCCCGCAGGTGGAGGTGATCAGTGTCTGTCTGTCTGTCTGTCTGTCACCCAGTATGACCCGTCTGTCTCTGTCTCTCTGTCGCAGGAAGTTGAAGAACGAACTAGTGGAGGTCAAGAGAAGGGGCTTGCGGCGCCCCCAGGAGGTGGGAGAGCGTCAGTGCGCGCGCTGCCTGAAGACCCTGGGTCTGATCTTCGACCGAGGGGAGCTCTGCGAAGAGTGTCTTCAGCGCGTCTGCGGCGAGTGTCGCGTAGCGCCCCCCAAAGGACGGCAATGGAAGTGCACCGTCTGCGCCAAGATCTCGTGAGTCTGAGACCTGGGAGGAGGAGGGTTCCGTTGAGGACATAATGGCTAGTGGGAAGAAGGAGCCAGGAGACAGATCAGTGCTAAATGGAGTTCTGCGCCGTGTGTGTGAGTGTGTGTGTGTGTGTGCGCGTGTGTGTGTGTGCGTGTGTGCGTGTGTGTGTGT
>NC_137677.1:64417677-64420177 GCF_963989245.1 Nansenia antarctica
TATAACTCCATGTCTCCCCTCGTTTGGCTATTTCTCTTCTTTTTTTTTTTACCCACCCGTCTTGGTTTCCTGTTTCTTTTGCGATCATTACTCCTTTTCTGTCCTTGTCACCTTCTCTTTGCCGCTTGTCCTTTTCTCTACTTACACGCTCCATCACTCCCTGTTTCTCCATCTCTCTTTTATTATTCATCTCCCCTGTCATACCTTTTCCTCCGTCCGCTCTTCCCGATATCCCTCCCTCTCTCTCTCTCTCTCTCTCTCTCTCTCTCTCTCTCTCTCTCTCTCTCTCTCTCTCTCTCTCTCTCTCTCTCCTCTCTCCTTTTCTCTCTCTCTGTTCAGACCGTAGCCGTTCTGAGTTGGACTTGTCGGCTCCTGGTTCCGACCCGAGTGACGACGCCTTCAGTCTGAGAAGCCGCTCCGTCCCTGGGCTCAACGACCCGGTACACACACGCACGCACGCACGCACGCACGCACGCACACACGCACACACGCACACACACACACACACACAGACACAGACACACACACGCACGCACACACACACACACACACACACAGTCACATCAATGGCTGTCCCTCTGGTAATAACATATTCAAGTGTCTCTGATCCTTATTGAGTGTGTGGACTGTGGACCTCTCTTTTATCAGGGATATGACTAAGCTGATTAAATCAACAGTATGAATGGGATATGGTGTTCAACAAGAAGCTCATTAAAGGGTATAATAATAATAATAATAATAATAATAATAATAATAACTTTAATATATATAGCACCTTTCAAAAAACCCAAGGACGCTTAACAATTCTAAAGGGAAATGATCAGACAGACAAAAACAGAAAACAAACAAAGCAAAACAGAAACAGTGACAAGGGGCCAAAGGCCTTGGTGAACAGATGGGTTTTCAGGGCTGATTTGAAGGAGTCCAGGGTGGGGGCGTTGCGGATCACTATGGGGAGGGAGTTCCAGAGACTAGGTGCGGCCACGCTGAAGGCTCTGTCCCCAAAGGTCCGTAGGTTGGTGCGGGGGGTGGACAGCAGGCCCATGTCTGCGGACCGCAGGTTCCGTATGATGTGACATCAAAGCCAGGAGGAGAGCTACAGGAAGATGATAGGCTGAAACAGGTCGATGCCCTAGGGTTGGCTTCCCTCTGTATTTCCTGTAGGTGTGCATCTAAATAAGTCTTCTGATCTCACACGCACGCGCACACACACACACGCACGCACACACACGCACACACACACACAGAGAGCTCCGTGTTTGTGTGTAATGATGAGCGAGTAATCTAATTAACACACGGTTTCCTGACTTGTCTCATTTCATATAAAGTAATCAGTGTAAATCTACCGCGTCCACCCACACAGATGCGCTCCGTCATCGGCGTATCGCTTTAGTACTGAGAATCTGCGGTGGGATTTCATGGGCCGGGACTTTTGATGATGAATATTGAATGTTGTTGTTTTTTTTCCGTTGCAGGAGTTCTCCGACAACGAGAGAGACGAGGACATCGACGCCCTGATGTCGGCACACAGCAAAGTCACCAACAGACGCCTCAGCAACGCCATGTCCATGGTAACGCCCTGGGAAAACACCCAGAAACACACACTCTCTCTCTCTCTCTCTCTCTCTGTCTCTCTCTCTCTTACACCCTCTGGCACAAACACAAACACACACAGACGTAGACACACACACACACACAGACGTAGACACACACACACACACAGACATAGACATAGAGAGACACACCCCCCTCGCACGCACGCACATACACACACGGCTATGTTCCAGATAGTCTGCTACCTGTGTAAACAAGGCTGCTTAGCCCCCAGGGCTGAGAGACAGCAAACTCCTACTTAAACATGGGGAGCCAGTTGGGATTATCTTAAACCTCACATATACACACATACATATGATGTGGATGTGTGTTGTGCATTGCTACAACCTGGCAGCACAGTGTGTGTGTGTGTGTGTACCAAAGAGATGTATCAGTTGATTGATTGATTGATTGATTGTATGACAGATACAGTATCAGAAGTTCAATTTAAACGATCGGCTTATCCTGTGTCAGGGTATCCGCGGTGTCTTGAAAAGTATTAAACGTTGATAAATCAATTTTGGGAAAATCAAGACCCCTAATAAGTATTAAAAAGTCTTATCACGATTTTATGAGGTCTTGAATTTTGTAGGTATTTTTCTGAATTAGACTCTGTCCAAAGAGTTTGAGTCCTAAAAACTTTTAGTAAAAGTTCGTGAATTTATTAGTTTTATTAAAAAACAACGATGAACCGGAAATTGTGTTGTATGATAGTGGTCTAGTAGTCTATTGCAAACTAAAACTGTTAAGTTAAAGGTGTCACTGATGTCAACGGTTACAGCTCCAAGTGGCGGTGAGGTCTGGAAAAATATTGACAAGGTCTTTAAAAAGTCTTAGAAAGGTATTGAAATTAACCTCCAGATTCCTGTATATACCCTGAGTAGGTAACATAGACACGGCTGTTCTA
>NC_137677.1:64422677-64435177 GCF_963989245.1 Nansenia antarctica
TTTGTGTGCGTGCGTGTGTCCGCCGGTGCCGCATCAATATGCCGACGGACCGTTGTGCCGACAGCCCTCCCTGCATGTGAATGCTCTCCGCTTGTCTGTTACGGTACATGTGGGAAGACGGTACATGTGGGAAAACTAGGGTTAGGGTTAGGTGCTACGTCGACTTGGTACATGCTGGCATGTCTAACCCTAACCCTAATCCTATCCCTATCCCTAACCCTAACCCTACCCCTAACCCCAACCCTAACCTCAACCATAGCACCCTAGCACCTAACCCTAACCCTAGTTTTCCCACATGTACCGGCTCTCGCAGAAATCCGCTAATAAACTGTCGGCATCGTGGTCCGTCGGCACAGCGGGTGGGCCCTGTGTCCGCCCGCCCGCACGTCTGTCTGTCTGTCTGTCTGTGTGTGTGTGCATGTGTCTGTTATGATTGTATGTAAACTGCACTGCTGAATCTATCTCTCTCAAAGCTACGCTGCTCTATTCACGCCACTGCAGCTAGACTGCCTTATTTGGCCGTCTTTCTGTAGGAGAGAGATGAGACGAAGCGTCTTTCTGTAGGAGAGAGATGAGATGGGGTCTAGGATGTTAGACCCAACTTGCCTAGTCCTTCTCAAACCAAAACGACCAATGTTACCAGCAGAGAGAGGAAACGCTGTCCATGCCTCCTTTCTTCTCCTCCCTCCCTTCCTTCTCCCTCCGTCGACAACTTGTCTTCTACCTCTTGTGCCTCCTCCCCCTCCTTCTTTCCTCCTCTTGTCTCTGGGTTTGCCACACTCTCTTTTCCAACTCTCCACTCTCCCATCCTTTATTTACTATCCCTCTCTCTCTCCCTCCCATCCCCCTACCCTCCTCCCTCTTCTCTCTCTCATTCCATTCCTCCCCTCACCTCATCCTTCCTCTCCCCTCTCCACCTCCTTGAACTCTTTCCCCCCTCCCTCCCCCCCTGTATCCCTGTGTCTTCTCTTCTCTCACTCTCCACCGTCCCCCCCCCCTCTCTCTTCCCCCCAACAGAGCAGTCTCAACAGTATGATGAGTATGTACAGTGAGACGGGTGACTATGGCAACGCCAGGGTGAGCGGCGAGATGCTGTTGAACGTCAGCTACAGCTACAAGACCGGCGCTCTGAACGTGCTGATAAAGGAGTGTCGCAACCTGGCCACGGGAGACGAGAGGAAGCAACGGACTGATGCGTAAGATCACACACGCCCACACACACACACACACATGCGCACACACACACAAACACACACACACACTGCACACACACACAGTTAAGAACACACACACACGCAGTCTCTCACTGTATGGCAACAGTAGGATCACACACACACACACAGTTAAGAACACACACACACACACACACACACAGTTAAGAACACACACACACACACACAGTTAAGAACACACACACACATGCAGTCTCTCACTGTATGGCAACAGTAAGATCACACACAGACACACAGACACACACACACTCCAACAGCACGCTTCCTGACTGTCAACTCAACCAAATGAATCTCACTGACCCACCTGGAGCCCTGCCTGTAGTGAATTATGAATCAATGCATACTGGTACGTTTCCTTCTACTACACATCTACTGCCCCCCAGCACTGCGTCTCCTGAAGACACCCGCTTTTCCCCTCTACTGTGTCCCTAAAAACCTATATTGACCCCCTTGTACTGTTTCTCTGTTTCTCCAGTGTCTATATATATAATAAAATAAAAACTAGGTTTAGAAGAAGGTGATAGAAGAAGGATTACTCTTCCTGCTACGACTGGTGGTGGTGGATTGATGATTCACTTGCTTAGTCAAATGTATTGATTGTAAGTCGCTTTGGAATAACGTGACGTTAGAATTATACGGTTCTATCTCCATTTTTGTCAAAATTTAGTTTTTTACATAGTCCGATCCATTAGGTGTTTATTAATGCCTGTGTGGTGTTATTTTTAAAAAATGTTTACATTTTTGAGTTAGTAATTCATAAAATACAAAGGTTCCATCTCACAAAACATAATGGAATGTAAAAACTTTGACGCTCAATATCTCTGAACTACCCTAAACGGAGATAGAACCTTATCATTCTAAACTCACGATAAGGCGTCTGCTAAATGCCAAAAATGTAAAATGTAAAATGTAACTGTGAGTGATTGGGGCTCTTGCGTTGGCAGCTATGTCAAGGCCTACCTCCTGCCAGACAAGTCTCGTCAGAGCAAGAGGAAGACCAACATCAAGACCAACACCATCAACCCTGCGTTCAACGAGAACCTGAGGGTAAGGAGCTGTGTGTGTGTGTGTGTGCGTGTGTGTGTCTGTGTGTGTCCATTCGTGCATGCATGTGGTCTTACGTATTTAGGTAGTCAATCGTAATGTAGTCTCTCTCTCTCTCTCTCTCTCTCTCTCTCTCTCGTGTGCTGTGTAGTATGTGATCAGCCTCTCTCTCTCGTGTGCTGTGTAGTATGTGATCAGCCTCTCCCTCTCCCTCTCTCTCTCTCTCTCTCTCTCTCTCTCTCTCTCTCTCTCTCGTGTGCTGTGTAGTATGTGATCAGCCTCTCTCTCTCCCTCTCTCGTGTGTTGTGTAGTATGTGATCAGCCATTCCCAGCTGGAGACGCGGACCCTCCAGCTCTCTGTGTGGCACCACGACCGCTTCGGACACAACAGCTTCCTGGGGGAGGTGGAGCTGAGCTTCGACTCCTGGGAGTTTGACTCCCATCTGGAGGAGTGGTTCTCTCTGCAGCCCAAGGTACGGGACAAACACACACATGCCCACACACACACACATCGTGAGCTTAGAATGATAAGGTTCTATCTCCGTTTAGAATGACAAGGTTCTATCTCCGTTTAGAATGATAAGGTTCTATCTCCGTTTAGAATGATAAGGTTCTATCTCCGTTTAGAATGATCAAGGGTTCTATCTCCGTTTAGAATGATAAGGTTCTATCTCCGTTTAGAATGATAAGGTTCTATCTCCGTTTAGAATGATAAGGTTCTATCTCCGTTTAGAATGATAAGGTTCTATCTCCGTTTAGAATGATAAGGTTCTATCTCCATTTAGAATGATAAGGTTCTATCTCCGTTTAGAATGATAAGGTTCTATCTCCGTTTAGAATGAGAAGGTTCTATCTCCGTTTAGAATGATAAGGTTCTATCTCCGTTTATTAGGGTAGTTCAGAGATATTGAGCGTCAAAGTTTTTACATTCCATTATGTTTTGTGAGATGGAACCTTTGTATTTTATGAAATACTAACAAAAAAAAAAGTCTACTTTTTAAAAAATAACACCACACAGGCATTAATAAACACCTAATGGATCAGATTATGTAAAAAAAACGTTGGATAGAACCTTATAATTCTAACGTCACGACATACTGTTCATACATACACATACATACAGTATACACACGCACACATACGCTCACACACACACACACACACACACACACACACACACACACACACACACACACACACACACACACACACACATACGCTCACACACACACACACAGGTAGAGAGTGACGTATGTGATGTATATGAGGTATGGATGTCTCTGCAGGTGGACAGTGGTATGGACTCGATGCTCCAGTACAAAGGGGAGCTGATTGTGGTTCTGAAGTACATCCCTGCTGAGAAGAACCTCACGCTGCCCCTGGACCAGGTCCAAGGTAGGTACCCCATCACCAGGGGAGGCTGGTAGAGGTAGAAATCGGAGGACGGTGTTTTATACTAGTGTTTGATACTAATTCCTCTTCCAACGTTCCACGCGTTACAATGAGGCCGTCCTCCGATTTTCCACCTCCGATTTTCCAGCCGCCCCTGAACCACTCCCTCTGCTCCTCCACCTGTCCTCTTGACCCTTGACCCTTCTTTCTTTCACTCCTCTCTACCTCTTTTCCTCTCTTCCCCCCCTTCAGTGAAGAAAGGGTTCCTGAAAGGCAAGAAGACCAGCATCAAGCTGCCTAAAGGGGGCATGGTGGAGCTGCTGGTTAAAGAGGCCAAGAACCTGACCGCTGTGAAGTCCGGTGGCACCTCGGATCCCTTTGTGAAAGGGTGAGAGACACACACACACACACACACACACACACACACACATGGGTGAGAGACGTCACTGTCATGCTGTCATCATCCTGTGAATACGATTAGAACATTTGATGACATTCGAACATTTGAACGTCAACTGTCATGGTAGGGGTTTACCATATGCCATATCGTGAGTTTAGAATGATAAGGTTCTATCTCCGTTTAGGGCAGTTCAGAGATATTGAGCGTCAACGTTTTTACATTCCGTTATGTTTTGTGAGATGGAACCTTTGTATTTTATGAATTACTAACTCAAAAATGTCAACATTTTAAAAATAACACCACACAGGCATTAATAAACACCTAACGGATCAGATTATGTAAAAAAGGTCACTCAATTTTGACCAAAAAAGGAGATAGAACCTTATAATTCTAACGTCACGATATGCCTCCCCGCCCCCCCATCCTGTTTTCTGACGCACCAAAAGTAAGAGTTCTGTTGCGTTTTCTTTTTCCCACTCAGGTACCTGCTGCCTGACAACAGCAAGTCGACCAAGCACAAGACGGCGGTGGAGCGTCGGACGGTGAACCCCAGGTGGAACCACACCTTCACCTACTGCGGCCTGCAGCCGGGGGACCTGAACAACGTGTGTCTGGAGCTCACGGTGTGGGACAAGGAGGCGCTGGCCAGCAACGTGTTCCTCGGGGGGGTCAGGCTGGGAGCTGGAACAGGTAATTTAATTAATAATTTTGCCAAAGCGATTTACAATTACGAATTACAGGGAGTAATTCCCTGGAGTAACTGAGGGGTAAGTGCCTTACTCAAGGGCACACTAGTAGTGGTGTGGTTTCAGGCAGGATTTGAACTCACAACCTTTCGATCAAGTCCAACTCACTATCCACTAGACCACCACTACCTACAGGTCTGTGGCAGAGGGAGAGATGACCTGTTCTTGTCTTCTACCTTCTCCTCTTCTCTGTTTACCTCTTTTCTTCTTTTCTTTCCTCTACTCTCCTCTAGGGTTGGGTATCGTTTGGGTTTTGAATCCAATACATACCGGTGCCAAACCCAATACTTTTAAAACGGTAATACCGGTACCGGAACGGTACCTAAATCGATACTTTTTGATACTTAATTAATAAAAAATAAAAAGGCTATATAATAACACGGTCGACAACATTAAACAGCTTTTTACTGTTTGAAGGGTTGCGCAAGCTATCAAACACGGAGCACGAAACGTATCCCGCGCGTCCCCAGGTGTTTCATTAAGCTCGACGTGTTCCCTCCTTTACACGCCAATGCTTTTGAACATTTTATGCACTTCGCGTTGTTGTAATTTATTCGGGTGAAATACAGCCACACTTCATTTTCATCATCTGCTCGTGGTAGCTTAACTAGCTAGCTAGGCAACCTTACTGACTGCTGCGACCAGTGAGAAAGTTCATTAAAAATTCGAACGATAATATGATAATAATAAATAATAATAATAATAATAATATGATTCGGATAATATAATAATTTCGAATATATGCTGTCACTCACTCTTCTTCACTCTTCGTCAAACAACTGCTCAGCTCACCACCCCTACACGCACCGATCAGTGGAAGGTTAACGGGCGATGGCACGTGCGGTTGACTGTTGCGTGTAACGTCCGTTTCGGAGCACCAGGGGGCGAGAGAGAAGTACCGAAGTTACCGAAATCTCCGTTGCAATTCGGTCCAGTAGGTACCGGACGTATCGGGTTTTCGGTACCCAACCCTACTCTCCTCTACTCTCTCCTCTTCTATACACCTCTCTCCTCTTCTCACCTGTTCTTTTTTTCTTTCCTCTTTTCTCCACTTCTCTTCTCTTCTCTCCTCACCTCTGTTCTTCTTTTCTCCTCTCCTGTCCTCTTCTATACTCTCCTCTTCCATGCTCTCATCACCTCTTTTGTGTGTGTGTGTGTGTGTGTGTGTGTGTGTGTGCGTGTGCGAGTGTGTGCGCGCGCCAATACACCAGATGTTGTTTTTGTCAATGAAGTATCTAGAGAGGTGTTCGTTCTGGAGGTAGCCTGCACATTTGACCCTAGCCTAGAGGAAGCCTTCATGACCAAGGTCATTAAGTACCAACCTCTCCTGAATACCATCTCAGAACTAGGGTACAGATGCAGACTGCTTGTGTTCATATTTGGCAGCCTAGAACATACACACAGGTTGGTCGTAAGAGGGCTCCAACAACTGGGGATGCCCAAAAAGAAGAAGGCTAAACGCCTTGCAAAGTACTGCTCTGTCTCTGCTGTAATTGGCAGACGCTGCTACTTGTACCCCTGAAATGTGTAAAAAAAAAAGAAGAAAGTTATGCCGCTGGTCCATGAATTGTGATTGTGTAGTAACTGCAACGTTAGTCTTTGTGTGTGTTATGTGGACATAAATAAATGGTTAAAATGTGTGTGTGTGTGTGTGTGTGTGTGTGTGTGATCTGTCTCTCCTCAGGCCAGAGCTACGGGAACGAGGTGGACTGGATGGACTCGCACGGGGAGGAGCAGCGGCTATGGCAACGCATGATTGACAACCCAGAGGTCCCACACGAGTGTGTACTGATGCTGAGGTCCAGCATGAGGTCCAGCAACAAGACCTGAGAAGGAGGGATGGAGAGAGAGAGAGAGAGAGAGAGAGAGAGAGAGAGAGAGAGTGAAATGAGCTGGATAGAAATAGGGATGGACAGAGAGAGAGAGAGAGAGACACACACACAGACCAAGAGAGTAAGAGAAAGAGGAGTGAAACAGCCGAGGGAGAGACATGACGAGGGGACCGACACAGATAGAGAGAAGGACAGCTCCGTGTCCCTCCTCTATCCTGCAATACACAGCTAATGACATCACCCCACTTCCTGACCCTTGAACCCTGACCCCTGAACCCTGAGCCACCCTGGCCCTGCACTGGGGTTTCCTCTTCCTGATTAGAACAACCAGTCATGCCTTACACATTCACACACTCACACTCTCACACTCTCACACTCTCACACGGCCATACTGAACGTTCCCTAGCTTTCCCAAGCATCCAGGCCAAGACCAAGCACTGCTACTACTATTACGACTACTATTCGGTTGTTAAGTCTGACGTCAAACGTGACGTTTAGCAATTTCCGGGTCCAAACCAGAAATTCCCTCCACCAGAGTACCAGAGTACTAAAGCACCAGAGTACCAGTGTACTAAAGCACCAGAGTACCAGTGTACTAAAGCACCAGAGTACCAGTGTACTAAAGCACCAGAGTACCAGTGTACTACAGCACCAGAGTACCAGTGTACTAAAGCACCATAGTACCAGTGTACTAAAGCACCAGAGTACTAGTGTACTAAAGCACCAGAGTACCAGTGTACTAAAGCACCAGAGTACCAGTGTACTAAAGCACCAGAGTACCAGTGTACTAAAGCACCAGAGTACCAGTGTACTAAAGCACCAGAGTACCAGTGTACTACAGCACCAGAGTACCAGTGTACTAAAGCACCAGAGTACCAGTGTACTAAAGCACCAGTGTACTACAGTGGTAGAATGACAGTTCAATAGTTTTTTAGACTGGGATCTATTCATACAACAAGGGACGCAGCACTTTCCCGTTTTTCCCCATATTTGTCAGCGTCTTTGAGCCTCGGAAAAGCGCTATATAAATATAATGAATTATTATTATTACTGAGGCATTTCGAAGAGAGCGCCTCTGCCAACTTTGGACCCGGAAACACGTGACGACTTAACAACCGAATTACTACTACCACTACCACTACTACTACTACTACTACGGTACTGTTGGTTATTACATGTATGTAACAACGGATAAGCACACGTGCCGTCGTATGATATGACTCCTGGGTTCCACTATGCACATAAGAGTATGGGTGCAGGGGAGCCTGTCCGTGTCTCTGTAGTTTCGCAAGGCATTCTGGGTATGATGCATGTCGAGGAGATAACATTAAACATTCCCATAGTACAACAGCAACATGACAAGTGAGGTGTGTTCAGTATCGCAACGTTGCCATGTGTTGTAAATGGCATTAAGCAACATTTCGTTTTTTTGAACTAACCACATAATGACTCTGTTCAGCACAATCTCTATTTAGAAACGTGTCGTTGCTCTGCGATCCTGAACACACCCCCAGGTTTGACTGCTGTTGTGATTTAAGCACATAGGAGGAATATCACAAACGCCAACATGTGCTTTAAGAGGAGAGAACCGTCAGCATCCAAACTGCTAGAAGCCCTTTCCAAAGGCCAAACGTCACAGGCGGAAAAAACAGGAAACAGTCTTTTAAAACCCCACCATGATGAAGAGGACAAACTGCTGGGAGGCTCAAAGGAAAAGAGAAACCCTCTATTACCTAACAGACAGACACACTAGGAGCCAGATTGATGGCTGTATGAAGTGTATGCACCACTGTAATTACTCCAGAAAGAATAATATGGTAACAGTGGAGAATAGGGGTGAGATAAGGGTGAGATGATAGATACAATAGTGTAATTACCAATTGTTTTATTACGTTATTTATTAATTAATTATGTGGCAGGAAGCTCTAGGTAGGAGAAGGAAGCTGTGTGCTGGGGGGGGGGGGGGGGGTTAGGGTTAGGGTTAGGCGGGGGGGTAGGTAGGGGGTATTAGTCAGTGTCGAAGCCACCCAGATGATCGAATGAATCACATGACTGTCGTCATGTCCCATAGCTTGGGGCACTGTCATCAGTACCTACAACATCCCAGAATGATTCAGCGGTTTCTAGAAGCCAACCCCCCCCCCTCACCTTGCTCTGTAAGTGCTCTCAATGTACAGTCAGTCAGTCAGTCAGTCAGCCTCATCCTCCTTGTTGTGACATTCTTTATGTGGAATGCCAAGTCTGCCCTCACCTCAGCCTGGTTGGATTGTCCATGCTCTGAATGTCCAGGGGGAAACAAACCATTCAAAAGTACAGAATAATAACAATAGGAAATAGAAGCATTTACTGTATAGATGAGAGTTGTGTGTACTACTGCCCTGCTAGTGAAGAAACGCTAGTCGTTTTAACAGCATGTTCTGTCTCTGTTTAATGTCCTCTCGTTCCAAACCGATACCGTTTGATTTGAAAACAACGAGCCTGTTATCATGAAGTCATGGCAAGGTGACTGTAATTAAATTCTTCTTTTTGTTTGAATTGTGTTACCAGAATATTTTGAAAGAAATAAACCACACATATCTTACCTCAGATTGATTTTTTTCACGTTTGTTGAGTACAAAACAAACAAACTTGCTGTTTCTCTGTAGAAAATGTAAAGATTTGTGTATACTAAATGTTGATTCTGTGTGTGTGTGTGTGTGTGTGTGTGTGTGTGTGTGTGTGTAAATTTGCAGCATGCACACTCGACTGAAGTTGAGTATGACATATTTTCTACTGTAGCTGATTGGAACAGGCCAACTGGATTGACACATCATACCTCTCATACTTAACAACACAAGCCACAAGCCACTCTCTATATAAGAAGATTTAATCACTGTGTGAATTCAAACACAACAGACAGTGTACTGATGGACCAGTATCACTGCTTCAGACATCATCACATACACACACAAACACACACAAGCACACACACACACACACACACACACTCCAGAGTGTCTGAATACACTGCTATAATAAGAATAAGAGAAACATAAATATAAACCAGCTGAATGATTTTTCCAGTTTCATATCTAAAAAAAAAAGAGAAAATAATTATTAAAAAATATCATAATAGTACACTGTGTTCCAGCTTTTAAAAAAAACACATACAAAACGAAGAGTAAAAGAATCAATATGATTGTGTCACTAGGATTGTCCCAGTACTACCACAGCTCCAATGTCCAAAGTGTTCCAATCCTAAAATCCTAAAATTCTAGAATCCTAGAATTGGATTTGAACTCAATGATCAAGGGGGTTATTGTGGGTGGGTGGGTGTAGGTGCTTGGGAGTTCGTGATCTTAGAATGATAAGGTTCTATCTCCGTTTAGAATGATAAGGTTCTATCTCCGTTTAGAATGATAAGGTTCTATCTCCGTTTAGGGTAGTTCAGAGATATTGAGCGTCAAAGTTTTTACATTCCATTGTGTTTTGTGAGATGGAACCTTTGTATTTTATGAATTACTAACTCAAAAATGTCAACATTTAAAAAATAACACCACACAGGCATTAATAAACACCTAATGGATCAGATTATGTAAAAAAATAATAACAAAATAACAAAAATGGAGATAGAACCTTATAATTCTAACGTCACGAGTTGTCAGGGGTGGGGTGGGTGGGTGTTGAGGGGCTGGCGGGGCGGGGGGGGGGGGGGTACATGGGGATGACAGAGGTGTGTGTCGGGGTGTTTTAGGACTGGCAGGTCTGGCCGGCCTCCTTCTGCTGCAGCATCTCGTCCGTGCGGAGAGGGAAGGTGTCGATGGTGGTGAAGATCTCGGCCGAGGTGATCGGGTATGTGTAGCGCTCCTTGTCCATGCCCTGCTTGTCGATCAGCAGCAGGTTGAAGGAATTGAGGGAAATCTGAAGCTGTAACCTAGGCAACACACATTAACATAACGGTTATGGCTAGTCTGGCTTTGTTTAATGTACATGGTGCTGTGTGTGTGTGTGTGTGTGTGTGTGTGTACCTGATTTGCAGGGCCAGCCCTGGGGGGATGAGTCTGTGTCGAATGCGTCCGATCTGAGCAGGGTAGACCCCCACCAGCTCAATCACTGTCACGTGTCTGAGGTCCAGACCACATTGAGCATGCTGCACACACACACACACACACACACACACACACGCGCACACACACACACACACACACACGCACACACACAAAAGGAACAAAAGGAAAAAATGCTAATCCATCAACCATATTCAGCCAAACACAAAGATAGACACCGTGATCCATAATGTTGTCATAATGTCAACAAACTTTTCAGAATCCATCACCCGGCGGTGTTAAAGGGGAGGTCAGGATGACTCACAGCTTATGACCTCAGCCATCTCCTTCCTGACACATCTAAAGGTCAGAGCGTTTGTAAGGCAGCTCTCCTTTAATGGTTTGTGACTAGTGAAGAAACATCAGAACCCAGAATAGCCTGATTGTATTTGGATTTTTCCAGCCTTGTTGTGACATGTCCGTGACATTTTCTGTCTTACCAGAAACACCCCGATCAGCAGTGCCGCTACACGCACACACACACACACACGCACACACACACACACACTTGCACACACGCACACACGGCTGTGGCGCAGGAGGTAGAGCCGCCGTCTAATGATCATAAGGTCGGCAGATCGGCGGTTCGAGTCGAGCCCCGGCTGGCCACATGTCAAAGTGTCCTTGGGCAAGACACTGAACCCCAAATTGCTCCCAGTGAGCGGGCCGGCCGGCGCCTTGCATGGTAGCTTTCCGCCATTGGTGTGTGAATGTGTGTGTGAATGGGTGAATGAGAGGCCGTTGTAAAGCGCTTTGGATAAAGGCAGCAGCTATATAAGTGCAGACTGTTTACAAACCCTGTAAAAATGTCAAAGAAAACAACCTTGATCTTTTCTCTCCACCTGGTCATCTGGAACCTGTAGTGATGGTTAGCAGCTGTGCTAATATACTATATGCTATATACAGGGGACAGGGGACAGGGGACAGGGGACAGGGACATGGGACAGGGGCCAGGGGACAGGGGACAGGGACAGGGACAGGGACAGGGACAGGAGGACAGGAGGACAGGGACAGAGACAGGGACAGGAGGGACAGAGACAGGGACAGGGACAGGGACAGGAGGACAGGGACAGGAGGGACAGAGACAGGGACAGGGACAGGGACAGGAGGACAGGGACAGGAGGGACAGAGACAGGGACAGAGACAGGGACAGAGACAGGGACAGGAGACAGGAGACAGAGACATGGACAGGAGGGACAGAGACGGGGACAGGGACAGCAGGGACAGAGACAGGGACAGAGACAGAGACAGGGACAGGGACAGGAGACAGGAGACAGAGACATGGACAGGGGACAGAGACAGGGACAGGAGGACAGGGACAGGGACAGGAGGGACAGAGACAGGGACAGAGACAGGGACAGAGACAGGGACAGGGACAGAGACAGGGACAGAGACAGGGACAGAGACAGAGACAGAGACAGGGACAGGGACAGGGACAGAGACAGGGACAGGGACAGAGACAGAGACAGAGACAGAGACAGGGACAGGGACAGGGAGAGAGACAGGGACAGAGACAGAGACAGAGACAGGGACAGAGACAGAGACAGAGACAGAGACAGAGACAGGGACAGGGACATGGACAGGAGGGACAGGGACAGGCACAGGGACAGAGACAGAGACAGGGACAGGAGGACAGAGACAGGGACAGGGACAGGCACAGGGACAGAGACAGAGACAGGGACAGGAGGACAGAGACAGGGACAGGGACAGGGACAGAGACAGAGACAGGGACAGAGACAGGGACAGGGGACAGGGACAGGGGACAGGAC
>NC_137677.1:64440177-64442677 GCF_963989245.1 Nansenia antarctica
GGAGAGTGGGAGAGAGAGAGAGAGAGGGAGAGTGGGAGAGAGAGAGAGAGAGAGAGAGAGAGAGAGAGAGAGGGAGAGTGGGAGTGAGAGAGAGAGGGGAGAGAGGTATTAGTCAAGTTCATTGGGGGAGGAAGAGAGATAGGAGGAATAAGAAGGAGAGACAGGATATGACCGGAGAGAAAGAGAGGTAGAAAAGTGCATGGAGGTGAGTGATTGGGTATGACAAAGGGAGATGGAGGGAAAAGGGGAAAGAGTTACCCAGACAGTGATTTCCTCTCCCCCTGTCTCTGTAATTGGAGTGGCATTCGACTAAAGCTTCTCTCTCTCAGACCATGTCTCTCTCTCTCTCTCTCTCTCTCTCTCTCTCTCTCTCTCTCTCTCTCTCTCTCTCTCTCTCTCTCTCTCTCTCAGACCATGTCTCTCTCTTCTCTCTCTCTCTCTCTCTCTCTCTTCTCTCTCTCTCTCTCTCTCTCTCAGATCAGACCATGGAATTCAAGGCCATTTCATGGGAGCAGAAAACATTATCATCAGTCATTTGATCAAAAACACCCTGTCCCTCACACAAATCATTACTGCATATGTGTGTGTGTGTGTGTGTGTGTGTGTGTGTGTGTGTGTGTACATGCTTGCGTCTATCTATACAACCTGTTTTCTCATCTGAGATCTGTCACACAAACGTTAACGTTAGATCTGCTATGATAAAGTAGGAATGTCATTAAAACACTGAGATTGTCATTAACCTCCAGTATACAAACAAATGCTAACTGTTCCCAAGGCTCTGAGACCTGCACCATGCATTAACCAACATAAACACAGTCATTCTACATTTACTTCTCCCTGTGAAATTGGTCTCATTATGTTGCTACTGTGCATGTTCGAAGGCTGCAATTTCCTAGTGCGAAAGTGAGAAAGGGGATTTCATATCTCATATTTCTCCACGGTGATAAAAAACTAAGATACAGACATCGACTTCCTCCATGTCTGACTTTTACAAATAACACCCTGCCTTTATGGTTTCGCATGAGAGATTATTTCACATGTAGGCTACAGCTATTATCCAGTAATTGTGAGGCTGGCATGGTGTCTCCTAGCTTGATGTCTCCTCGCTTGGTGTCTCCTAGCTTGATGTCTCCTAGCTTGATGTGTCCTCGCTTGGTGTCTCCTAGCTTGATGTCTCCTCGCTTGGTGTCTCCTAGCTTGATGTCTCCTCGCTTGATGTCTCCTAGCTTGATGTCTCCTCGCTTGGTGTCTCCTAGCCTGGTGTCTGTCTCCTAGCTTGATGTCTCCTCGCTTGGTGTCTCCTCAGCTTGATGTCTCCTAGCTTGATGTCTCCTCGCTTGGTGTCTCCTAGCTTGATGTCTCCTAGCTTGATGTCTCCTCGCTTGGTGTCTCCTAGCTTGATGTCTCCTAGCTTGATGTCTCCTAGCTTGATGTCTCCTAGCTTGATGTCTCCTCGCTTGATGTCTCCTCGCTTGGTGTCTCCTCGCTTGGTGTCTCCTCGCTTGGTGTCTCCTCGCTTGGTGTCTCCTCGCTTGGTGTCTCCTAGCTTGATGTCTCCTAGCTTGATGTCTCCTAGCTTGATGTCTCCTAGCTTGATGTCTCCTAGCTTGATGTCTCCTCGCTTGGTGTCTCCTCGCTTGGTGTCTCCTCGCTTGGTGTCTCCTCGCTTGGTGTCTCCTCGCTTGGTGTCTCCTCGCTTGATGTCTCCTAGCTTGATGTCTCCTCGCTTGGTGTCTCCTCGCTTGGTGTCTCCTCGCTTGGTGTCTCCTAGCTTGATGTCTCCTAGCTTGGTGTCTCCTCGCTTGGTGTCTCCTCGCTTGGTGTCTCCTAGCTTGATGTCTCCTAGCTTGATGTCTCCTAGTTTGGTGTCTCCTAGCTTGATGTCTCCTAGCTTGATGTCTCCTCGCTTGGTGTCTCCTAGCTTGATGTCTCCTCGCTTGGTGTCTCCTCGCTTGGTGTCTCCTCGCTTGGTGTCTCCTCGCTTGGTGTCTCCTCGCTTGGTGTCTCCTAGCTTGATGTCTCCTAGCTTGATGTCTCCTCGCTTGGTGTCTCCTCGCTTGGTGTCTCCTCGCTTGGTGTCTCCTAGCTTGATGTCTCCTAGCTTGGTGTCTCCTCGCTTGGTGTCTCCTCGCTTGGTGTCTCCTAGCTTGATGTCTCCTAGCTTGATGTCTCCTAGCTTGATGTCTCCTAGCTTGATGTCTCCTCGCTTGGTGTCTCCTCGCTTGGTGTCTCCTCGCTTGGTGTCTCCTCGCTTGGTGTCTCCTCGCTTGGTGTCTCCTAGCTTGATGTCTCCTCAGCTTGACGTCTCCTCGCTTGATGTCTCCTCGCTTGAAGTCTCCTCGCTTGATGTCTCCTAGCTTGATGTCTCCTAGCTTGATGTCTCCTCGCTTGGTGTCTCCTAGCTTGATGTCTCCTCGCTTGAAGTCTCCTCGCTTTATGTCTCCTAGCTTGATGTCTCCTAGCTTGAAGTCTCCTCGCTTGATGTCTCCTAGCTTGATGT
>NC_137677.1:64447677-64450177 GCF_963989245.1 Nansenia antarctica
GAGTCTTCATCGTCTCCATAGGAATAGTAACCCGATCCTGGAAAGAGAGAAGGGTGAAGAAAGCAGGTAGTGACCAGGAAGAGCATAGGAGGGCTGCATTCAAGACTCAAAGGAACTTGGGCTGCATTCCTACATGTTTAGTTAGTAATGTTTCAACATGTTTAGCAACAATTCAAAACATTTTTCAAGCCTTGAAAGTGTTGCTAAAATGAAACTGGGATGAGTCATGAGAAGAAGAAGGATCCCTGGGCGGTTCACTGGAACACATGCAGAAGAAGAGGAGGAACCCCAGTACACCCTTCCTCATCCTCACCAGCTGTTTTGGACCAAAGGAAGAATCTCTCTTGGTGAAAACCAGTGGTGTCATGGCAACTGCACACTAGGATTGCGTTCAGTAGTAGTCACGAAGCGAGAGAAAAACATCTAGAAACAGAAGAGGTTTTAACTGGAACTTATCCATTAAAAACTTCTTCTTCTTTCTTTTTTGTTTACATTACAAATGTTTTTCTCCTGTTTTGTTCCTGCTTTAGTCTCGCCGTGAGCCAGACTGAACATCTCAGCGAGACTAGTACCTGTAGCGTAGTCGCCTTTCTCCTCCATACTTACTGTGGCTACTGATCCAAAAATGACTTCCTTGTTTTGACTTTAGGATGGATGGAGCATTGGGGGAGGGAAGGAGGATTGGGGGAGGGGTGGAGGACTGGGGAGGGAGAGAGGGAGGGAGGCTGCATTGGGGAGGGAGGGAGGGAGGAAGATTTTGAGGGATGATAATAATCAGTGGAGGCTGGTGGATGAAGACATTGTGGAGGACGGGGCTCATTGTAATGGTTGGAATGGAATGAAGAATGGTATCAAAACAGATACCAAACCCGTCCTCCACAATTCTCCATCCTCCACCAGCCTCCACTGATGATAACAGCTGGTCAGGAAATGGCTGAGGGAAGAGTGAAGGAAGTGTGGGGGTGGGGGGGTGTTATGGGGAGGACCCCTGTGTGAATGTGTCCTCTGTTCCCCGTCCAATGTCGGACACAAGGGAGAAGTGTTCCCCCTCCTGCTAAAAGCCACAAGCTCCACAGCTTTACGGGTGTTGATCAGACAGCCACACGTCGTTTCTCAGAGCAGGGCTGAGTCTGACACACTGCACCAACATTTCTGTCACTGAGAAGAAGTGAGAGCGTCTGGCTTCTCTCTCCTCTCTCCAGCTCAGATATTCTGTCAGACAAACAGGTCCTGTCTGTCTGCAGCAGCAGATACCACCAGACCACACGGACACCTCTGTGGTTTCAGCAGTCAGCTCACACACAGTGAGATCACGCCACATCAACGTAACCACTGAATCACACTGAGCTGGCTGAGGGGAAAACACTCAAGAGGCACAGAAGCAACCGAGAGAGTCTTAACAGGCAAAAACAAGAGAGATCTGGAAAATTAATCACAGGTGTGTGTGTGTGTGTGTGTGTGTGTGTGTGTGTGTGTGTGCGTGCGTGCACGTTGAGAGAGAGAGAGCGATCAGATGCACTACATCTATTCAGTTAACAAGCCTGCAGACTCGTCATGATTATCCACCCACAGCGAGATTATAATGACTAACTTCACACAGTCCGACCGCATACGATAACCACACAGCAGTGTACACTATAGTGTAACGTCTTTTCAACTAGGAGAACCCAGAGAAAATAAGAGCAGCAGCTCAGAGGAGAACTAGCCAGCCATCTCATTCAGCTTGCACACAACAGACAAAAGATCCAGTCAGTCTTATACAAAACACACTGTAAAAAGAAGAAGAAACCCCCTAGAGTAACAGAGTAACCCCATAGAAGCTGGTTCTGTGAATCATCTGTTCATCAATATGCACACCAGAATGTTAGGGGCCCTGGAGATGTACAGTACAGATATATCTATCTATCTATATGCACGGCAGACAGCAGCAGAGCTGATATCACGGCAGACAGACAGCCGCAGTCAGAGCTGATATCAGGGGCATATTTCCCTGGAGACCAGAGGCAGTCAGGCAGCCCTGATCAACTCTAGAAGGTCTGACACACACACACACACACACACACACGCACACACACACACACACACACAAACACACACACAGTCAGGCAGCCCTGCTCAACTCTCTAACAGGACTCTGTCGGTAGCAGTGTAGGCCTACAGTAGAAGGTCTGACACACACACACACACACACACACACACTCACACTCATAACACTGCGGCACTGTTCCACTTTAATTCAGTCAATTTATGTATTCATCATGAACAGCCAACAGGGGACATTCTAGTAGTCTGTAAAAAAAAAAAAAAACGATAGGCTGAGAAGTTGACATTATAAAGTTTCCTGTTTATTCCTTATTTCCCATTTGGGGTATTAACCATTTTACCATGGCTGCTGTGAAGCAATGCTGCAAGACCTCTAGTCTGAAGGGAATGGAAGGAGTTGTATGTAAACATGGTCCCATTCCAACTGGCCTGTCAGCCTGGTGCTTTCTCTCTCGAG
>NC_137677.1:64452677-64460177 GCF_963989245.1 Nansenia antarctica
CACAGACACACACACACACACACACACACACAGACACAGACACAGACACACACACACACACACACAGACACACACACACACAGACAGACACACACAGACACACACACACACACACACACACAGACACAGACACAGACACAGACACACACACACACACACACAGACTAGAGGAACACACGCTGGCAAACCCCTATACTGTATAAACGTATGCACTCATAATTCCAAAAACGTATCTCAGCGCCACGCAAGCTTTGAACTCATTTCAGCTTGTCATTAATCTCCAGTGAGTGAGTGTGTTCCACCGCAGGCTACTGTCTCTCCCTGCTGTGTTTGCACATGTCCATCTGGAAGACCAGTGTGTGTGTGTGTGTGTGTGTGTGTGTGTGTGTGTGTGTGTGTGTGTGTGTGTAGAACCTACAGATGGATACAAATGTTTAAAAATGCATTTTTTGCAAAGTGACCTGTGACTGGACAGAAAACAGGTCTGCAGACTTCTGTGTGGGGGAAGCCAGGGAGAGCTGCAGCGGTTTAGCCCAAACACAGGAGCCCTTGTGTACCAGGATCAGCTTAGGGCACTGTCGCACTTCCCAAATGTAGATTGATGGGGGAAATTGGCCCGAAAGGAGAGGAGAGAGAGTTCTCCACAAACAACAACTGCAGCGATGCACATGAACTTTCTTTCTGCAGTGACACAGTCAAACCTTTCTGCAGAATTCTACAATTCGAACAACAATAAGCATAAATGATCTGAATTGTATGCAGACTTGTTCATAGCAGAATAGCCTAATACATATTATTGATTATTCAATAGCCACTTTGTATGTCAAAATAACGTGGGCACAAAAATCGATATCTCCTAAAGACAGTAATCCATAAACAAAATTGGTCTATTAAGTTTTTCATTCACATCGCTGACCGCAAGATTCTGCATAAGTCCCCCAGACTCCCCCCGCTTTCCCCCCAGCCTCAACCCCCTCCACGTAAACACAAACTGCGGCTCACCAAAAGGTAAGGAGCCTAATAAGTTATAACACACTCATGGTAGTATAAAAGAAAATAAGTCATTCAGAACATGTATTCAGAACATGCATAGACAGGGCTTCTTCAAAGTCCAAAATTGTTTTTTTCCGAATCAACTTTGGTTTGGACATCATCCATTTGTTCGAGCAATCGTGGGTTAAACTATATCATCCTGATCCCGCGGGATGTATAACTATTTTGCCATTCCTTACCTTCGTACGCTGAACTGAAGCGGAGCTGGACGAACACGCACAGAGCAGACAGAACCAGCCAGGTGTCCATGTTGACACGCAGGAGGACACTCTCCACCATCTCAGTCAAGTTAGCAGGAAAACTTCCAACAGCGCATTCCAACTTCCCAAAGCCCCCGCCCCCTGCTCCAGAAACACCTCCTGGCGCAGCGTTGAGTCACAGTGCAGTGCACCGGGATACATTTGAGTTTTGACCCTGAAAAAAACTATCCAGAACTTCAAAGTGATCGCCCACCAACCCACCCTTCTGCACGCACGCACGTGCGCACACACTTATGGTAGGCTGGTGCACAAGGCTGGTGAAAGACTAATCACTTGTTTAATTATCTCCACAGCAAGCACATGGTTTTGGCTGTCTGCCAGCTCCAGGCAGCCTCTTTAGAGGCCAGCCTCCACATGAAGGTGTTAAATTAGACATTGGACCCACATATAGATCAAACAAGGCCAAACTAGGGCTGAACAGCTACTACTATGCCTATAAACTCTGGAAAGGTTTGTCATTGCAGAGTACAACAACATGCATGTATGCTCTAGAGGGGGCATCGAGGCAAGGGGTCAGAGGTCATTGAAGGCGACCCTGGAGCAATTAGGGGTTCAGTGCCTTGCTCAGGGACACTTCGACACGTGGCCAGCCGGGGATTCGAACTGCCAACTTTTCGATCATTAGACACCGGCTCTACCGGTTGAGCCACAGCCACCCCTAGTGCTGGAGGGGGGGGCTTCAGGCGTTCTTGGATCATAAAATGTGTGTGTAAGAGATGAAAGAGATGAGGAAGAGAGAGCGAAAGAGACAAGATTGTGTGTGTGTGTGTTTCCCTGCACATCTCTTGTTTTTTTTCTTTGTAACAGAGGATCACTTGTCTTCTGTTTGCTTCCAGCCCTCTCATAGACTGTAACAGAATAGAGAGTTATATACAGTACTACATTTACCTGTAATTACAGGCAAGTTAGGTCAACTGCTCTTTATTTCAGTACATTACAGTGCAGTACAGTACAAGTCAGTACAGTTTCTAAATTAATTAAAGATTCTTTTCCATTTACAGGAGCTCCTGTAATGAACCGAGGGGCGTGTTGAGTATGTGAAGAGACACATTGACAATTGACAAATCCGGCCTGTGTCAGGTACGCTTAAGCAATATCACACGAGAGGGAGTGTGTTATACTGAATATCAGCACGGCTGTGATTCGGTCGTAGGTACGAGGCCGCAGGTACCGAAGACGATCACAGCCGTGCTGATATTCATTATAACAGCACGACCTCGAGTGTGATATTGCTTTTATACAACAGTTCTACAGCGCGATTTATTAGTTAACAGTAATAAGCGACAACAGATTATGATTTGTTTGTTTTTTTAATCAGAAAAATAAACAAAAAATAGTTCTGCAACTGAACTTCAAATGGACTGTTGCCTAGTAACCTGAACACAAACATGTAGTCTAATTAACGGTCAATTAGTAGAACATCTGTGCGGTGGAGTGATACATATGCTGGACTTCCTGATAAGACCATCTACCGCCTGCAGCTAGTCCAAAATGCCGCTGCCAGGCTGGTGTCAGGCACTAAAATGAGGGACCACATCTCCCCTGTCCTCATCTCCCTTCACTGGCTCCCAGTAAAGAAGAGAGTGAAGTTCAAGATCTGCACCTTTGTCTACAAAGCTCTCAACAGTCTCGCCCCACCCTACATCAAGGACCTCCTGGACCTGTCTTCCACCTCAAGGCCCAGGCTCAGATCCGACGCCCAACTCAGCCTGAGGGTCCCCCGCACCAACCTCAAGAGGAAGGGTGACCGTGCCTTTGCGGTGATAGCACCGACCCTGTGGAACGCGCTCCCTTCCGCCATCAAGTCTGCCCCCACTCTGGACTCCTTTAGAGCCAAGTTAAAATCCCACCTCTTCGTCAATGATGTTCCCTAAGTCTACTCCCTATTTGTTGTGAATTGTATCCCTTGAGATGTTCGTTTAAGTCGTCTGTGTCTGTTTGCTTTCTGTGTTCCTTGTCCTTGTCCTTATCTGTTCCTTTACCCGGGCTGCGCCCCGGGCCGATGTAAAAGTTGGATGGGGGGCGCATTATAAATAAAATTAACATAACAACATAACATATAATTAAAGGTCCCAGTGCTGTTATACTGTATATCAGCACTCATGGAATGCCTCTTGTCCAATCAAATTACTTGGTCGGAACTAACTGTTGTATAATTGACAATTGACAAATCCGGCCTATGTGTTAGGTACGCTTAGTGATGAAGAATTCACATCAGGTGTTACTAGATAATCCATGCCGATAGTACTACGTTGTAATAATCACATGTAGATTTGACAGACAAGTGAACTGAAGGCAGATCTGGTGTAGATACAACATGTGACATGGAGGACCACAAGTGCAAAATTGCATAATAAACAACTACAATTAATTGACCAAACAAATAAAAACAATACAATATTATATACTTTCGAATACGATCCAACCTCACATGAAATCAGTCAGGATTGAGGATCAGGGTTGACATAACACAAACCAACACTGAGTCAACACAGTCAAGGAGGTACTGAGTCATCATGTTCTGAGTTCCACCTGACTGAGGTTTGACCTGGACTGCGTTCCACTGTGTTTCCCCAAATGGCAGGTTGGGACCATTTAGAGGCCTGTGGAGGCAGAAATCGGAGGAGGGGCTCATTGGAATGCATGGAATGGAATATGGAATGGTGTTTGAGGTAGCCTAGAGGTTAGAGAGGTTGGCTAGTAGAAATCGGAAGGTCGCTGGTTTGATTCCCGCCTCGGGGGGAGCTGCATTTGAGCTGGTGACTGGAGGGTTGTTGACATCATATCTAAGGTCGTTGTGCCCTTGAGCAAGGCACAACCCCTAATTGCTCCTGGGGGAGTTGACCTGTGCCTAGAGCAAAACATACATTTCGTGGTACTCAGTGGCAATGACAGAAATGTTGAATCTAATCTAATTTAATCTAATTACAATGAGCCCCGTCCTTCGATTTCTCCACCTCCCTTGGTTGGGACGCTAGAATGGCTGATTTCCTGGCTGGGTCCTCCTGGCATTGAAACAATAGTTCTGAGAACTTGAGAACTGAGAACGTGGAGGAGGTACCACTGATGTGTGTAGCTCACCAGGAACTGAGGTAAGACGTTGTTCCATAACTGCTGATCGTCCTAGGAGCCGTGGGCTCCTTTCCCCCCTGCGCCCCTCTGCTTGGGGCGGGCGGCTGGTTTGGGCTTCTCTCTCTGTTGCTCCCCCTTTACGCCGGAGGGAGCTGCTTTGGGGGGCACATTTTGTTTGCCTGTCTTTATCTCTTTTGTTGATTTAATCTCTTCCTCCTGTTCTTCCTCCTCCTCCTCCTCTTCTTCCTCCTCCTCCTCTTCCTCCTCCTCTTCCTCCTCTCCCTCTTCTTCTTCCTCCTCTTCTTCTTCTTCCTCCCCCTTTCCTGTTTCCTCCTCATTAATCATCTCTTTTGTTTCTCTTTGATTCTCTTCCACCTCCCCTTCACCACCCTCATCCTCTTCTTTTTCTCTACCCTCTTCACTCTCTCCCTCCTCTTCCTCATTTGTATCATCTTCATCCTCCTCATCTTCCTCTTCTCCCTCCTCCTCCTCCTCCTCCTCACCCTCTCCAACTTCATCTCTTTCATCTTTGTCCTCTTCCTCTTCCTCTTCATTCTCCTCTGCTTCGGCAAACTCATCATCTTCATACGCTCCATTGTCCTTCTCATCCTTTTCCTCCTCTCCTTCCTCCTCCTCTTCCTCCTCCTCCTCTTCCTCCTCCTCATCTTCTGCACTGGCTTCCTCCTCCTCTTCCTCCTCCTCTTCATCCTCGCTTTCACTATCGTCCATTTCCTCTCTTTCTCCTTCCTCCTCATTCTCTCCAGACTCTGCGACGCCACTTTCTTCACTCTCTTCTTCTCCCTCTGCTGCTTGTTCGTCTTCCTCCTTTTCTGATCCCTCACTCTTGCTCTCTGCCACCTCACTCCCCGATTCCTCCTCACCCTCTTCATCATCGTCTTCCTCCCCACTCTCTTCCTCGCTGTTCCTTTCTTCCTCTTCTCCTGCTCCGCTTGTGCCAGTTGAGTTACTTTCTCCCTCTCCATCTCCCTCCTCCTCACTCTCTTCACCTTCCTCCTCATCCTCCTCTCCCTCTTCACCTGCCTCTGTATCATCTTCTACAACTTCTGCCCCCTCCGTCTCCTCAATCGTCTCACTCTCCTCACTCCCCTCTTCCTCCTCCTCTTCTGAAACCTCACTCTCTGCACTCTCCTCTTCTCCCTCCTCTTCTGAAACCTCACTCTCTGCACTCTCCTCTTCTCCCTCCTCCTCCTCCACGTCTGCCACCTCACTCCCATCACTCTTCTCTTCTGCCTCCTCCTCTCCATCTCCCTCAATCTCACTCTCCCCCTCTCCTCCCCCCCCCTCCTCCTCACTCTCACTCTCCCCCTTTCTCTTACTTTTATATTGCGCTCCTCTACCTTCCCTCTCCTCACCCTCTCCTTCTCCCTGCTCCTCCTCATCCGTGGCCTTACTCCTTTTGTCATCTACATTTTCCTCTTCTCTGCCCTCTTGTTTGGAGCTCTCCGTGTCCATGTCCATCCCAGCCCCTTCCTCTTCCTTACTAGCTGAAGAATCCTCATTCTCATCCACCCCAGACGACTGGCCTCTGAATCTGGCACTGGAATCAGCCTCTGTGGTGTCTGGGTCCTCCTGCTCTGAACCCCTGCTTCTCCCTGATTGGTCCCCAGAGATGTTACTCTTCTCTGCTTGTTGGCTGCCTGATTCAGTCACACTTCCTGATTGGTCTTCTTCGGAGATGTTACTGCTACCCGCGTCCTGTTCTGGACTTCCTGTCTCTGGGAGGATGTCGGCTGCAGTGGGCTCTGATGCTGACGATGACGAGGGTGAGATGGATGAGGAAGGTTCGGTGATGATGGCCCTCTGCTTGGTGAATCTCTCTGCTCGGCTGGACCGCAGGGGAGGTGTAGAGGTGGCCGTCTCGCTGCCCGACTGAAACTCCCCAACAACACTGGTCACCACCTCACTTAGGACCCCCATAGCTGCACCCACCACAGCGATGGCTGGAAGTAGTGAGGCTGCGTCACTAAGAACTGCCCCCCACCCAGGCTCACCCTGTTGTAATGCTACTGAAGGTGGTGGTGACGATGATGAAGATGATTTTAGTGAGGGAAGGCCCTCCACTAAAAGTGGTTGGCTGGAAACCTTTGTTGGCTTGTTGCTTTTCACTTTCACTGGTGTTGTAATATTCAGTTTAGCCTCTGTCTCTTTAGGGGTCGGTTTAACTTCCAAAGGCACACTTCTTATATTGGTGGGCGTGCTCAAACATTTTGTGACTTTGTTTTTAGCTGTGGCTGCCATTGTGGCAGCTGCTGGCTTGCTATTGTCCTCCAATTTCTTTTCATCCATCTTCTTTGCGCCCTTTTTTCCCTTTCTTGGTGTACTTTTAACTTCACCTGTCAGTTGTTGTTGTTGTTGTTGTTGTTGTTGTTGTTGTTGTTGTTGTACAAGCTCACCTTTCAACTTCTTAGGAGTGCCTTCAGCCACAGTCCTATCTGGAGTTGACTCCTTAGCTGTACCTTTGACTGGTGGTCTTTGCATTTTGACTGGAGTGGGTTTGAGCTCCGCCTGTTTACTTTGAACTTTCACAGGGGTGGTAGTGACCACTTGAGGTTTATCTTTAACTCTGACGGGGGTAGATTTGACTTCTATTGGTTTACTTACTACCATCGTGGGTGCAGCTAGGACATCTTTAGCGATGTCCGCTTTAGTCTTCACTGGGGTGGATTTTACTTCCAGCGGTTTACTTTGAACTCTGACAGGAGTAGATTTGACCCCTTGCTGTTTATTTCGAGACTGAGTTCTCTCTTTTTTAGGTGTGCTCTTAACTGATTTATCATCTCGTTCTATGACAGGTTTAACTTTCACCTCCTCCTCAGTTGGTTTACTTTTCACCATTGTACCTTTCTTCACCTCAGATAGTTTGTTTTGATCATGTTTTGGCGTGCTTTGTTGAGATACAGACAGCTTCGTTCGGCCGTGTTGAGGTGTGCTGGGGTTCCATTCAGAGTGCTTCCTCTGCTCCTCTGCAGGTGTGCTTGGCCTCGACCCAGTTTCACTGGTGCCTCCCTGATTGCTAACTTTAGGCTTACTTGTGTTAGCTTTAGCTTTGGTGCTCATAGGTGGTTGACCCCCATTTGTTGTCATGGTGACTATC